>NW_028186479.1:854084-950896 GCF_003343005.1 Rhea americana | reverse complement strand
ATTAATAGCTATGTAAAAATGAAACACCTAACACAGAGACCCATTAGTATATTTTATTGCTGAGTTTTAGTACCTGTTGTGTGCATATCAGGGCTGGGAAATACATACATTCTTCAGCCAGACCTTGGAAGCTTCTAGGTAGATGTTCTTGTAGGGCTCACTGCCAACTCACATATGGGCATGGTGGCAGACTCTAGCATCTAGGGAGCTTCACCTCTGAGCACTTCCACTGGCTCCATGGTGCTCAGAGGACAGGAGCACCTGAGCTAGGTGTCCAGCTAGCACCACTTTATTTCCTTGAGCTTAAGGATAGRTCTAGATAAGAATTTCAAGAAAGATTTCCATGAAACCTTCCTCAGATTTTCTCCTGAGATGGTTTTTGCAGACTGGCAGACCCAGTTAGAGCTATGCATAGGACTGGAAGTGACTGAGAGCAGCTGCACAAGTATTGCTCCCACCAAGCAGACTTCTGAATGATTGAATCTGACCTGCAGTTGATGAAACTTCATWTCCTCAAATTGCTTTCATGTGTGATCTCCAATAATGATATTTTGCACTTGTGCAAAACCTTTTAAACTGTAGAATCCTTTATTTCTTTATAGACTTTATACAAAGATAATTTCAACCTGCAYTGAAATGGAAAAATGGAAGTTTGAGATGTATTTTCAGTATAGTTGAATTCCCAGAGGAATTACTGCTAGGATTAGTCTATGTATTCAAGCTCTCAGTAAATAAAGAGTACTTTATCATATATATTTATTATAACTATGTTATGTCTGTATAGAACACAGTATCTAATGTCTGGCTCAGCACAGAGCAGGCAGAGCAAGTCTGAGTCTACCTACCATAGTATTTTTCATTGGCTGAGCTACATTCTTACAGAGATCATAATTTTGGCAGTGATGGCAATAGTAATTCCTTTAGTAAATCACAATGCGCTCCCTAAATAGAAAAAGCTTTGCAATTTCCCAACYGAATGGAAAAATAATTTTGCAGGATCAGTAAAGATAGCAATAATTGTTATAAGGCTTATTGCAGTTTATGCAAAAGAATTAMAGTTGCTCATTTTCATGCTATGTTACTTTTCATAGTTTATCATSAAGTCCATAATAAACATTGTCTAACACAGTTTAAAAGAAAAACTTTTTTTATTGCTAAGAAATATAAGAATGCAGAAAATGAATAACAGCTTCAGAAGCTACAAAGTGAAGGTCACTTCATCATGACAGCAACATGAATAATGTTGTTTTCCAAAATTCATTCAGATCTTCATTCTTGGTAGACAAAAGCTTTTTTCTAATTAAAAAGCCTTATTTATCTCTATGGCCACTGACATTCCAACACACAGAGATTTAAAATGTTCCAAYAGTTGTTCCAAACTGTGTGTTTGGTAGCTAGGTATTCTGTTGTCTACTTTCTTGTTTAGAAGGCAGCATGAAATTGCTTCAGGAATATTGAAAGATACAGAAAATATTCAAAAATAAAGTTGTGCAAATTTTGACAAAATTAACCTTTGTAACGTACCATGTAAATATTACTTTGGGCAGATAAAACCATCTACAAGTTATTATATGATAATGAATATTATTCATGTTAGTCTCCCAGCCATATACTGTATAATACAAAGTATATAGGGCTCACAATATGGTATTGAATGTGTACAATGAAAATGTAAATTCTTTTTCTTCTTTTCAGAATTACAAGGCAGATATCATTTTGTCAGTCTTGAATGCATGGAAATGTTGAGGAACATCTCTGTAATGTGGTCGTTGCCAATCTCTGCAAGTGAAGAAGTCTGAAAAGGTTGATCTTATGTTAGAAGTTATTTTTGAATTCAAGCTACTGTTATACACTTGGCTAAGATAGAGATGATAAAAAGACATTTTGAATAACAGAATACTTTGTTCTCTTACTCTTCTTGCACAAACTTTGATTATTATAATTTTAAGACATAAAAGTTAACAAAGTTTGTATTTGCTTCAGCAACTTTTTTTTTCTGAAAATAATGTCAGTGTTTCCAGAAAGTTTTCCTGAAAGACTGAAACTTAACAAACATCTAGATGCAAATTCTTTATATGCAGAACAATGTATGAGATATTCGGTAGTCTATATGCAGACCTGTATTCCAGAATAGACTCACATTCTGCCTTCCCACCACAGTTCTCTCATATGTATGGAATTTATTTTTTGCAATCAAATCTCAGTGCAGCACCAGAAAGGATATTTTCCTTTTGTGAAATGTGTTAAATATTGATTCTTTTACGGCAAAGGTTAAAATCAGAGTTAGTCGTTTGTATGTGTAAAGATTTGAATTAATGTATTCAAATGGATTAAAACTGATAAGCACGGTTTCAAATAACAAATTGAATTTTATAGCAATAGAATYGTTTAAATGAAGAACCTAAGAGAGAAGTGTACATTAAAAAAAAAACTACTTGGCATGTTATGAAAAACAATGTTTCCCTAAACATCCCTTAAAGTGCTGTCCTTTATCTTTCTGGTGGTTGTCCCTGAAAGTAAGCCTAAGCCTCTGATTTTAGGGAGAAGTTTCCAGCATGGGACCCTGGAGTTCCTGTGCTGGAGGAAGCAGCCAGCTTTCCTAGCAGCCCACACAGACTTGCAACCCATTTCAGCTTTGACAGGCAAATGAGAATTGCTCTGCTTGTATGATAGAACTGTTGGAGTTTACAGAGCAAGCTAAGAAGGTCACATATGTGATTTCAGAGAAAGCCCATTTTTCCCATTTTCTATTCCTAAAATTATTATATGCCCAAAGGGAAAGCTTGTAACTTAGACCAAGCCATCACAGTGAGCATGCCACCCAGAAAAAGTTCTGAAAACACTTTGCAAGACATAAATATCTGTCTAAGCTTTTCTGCAAAAAGGTCTGTGCATCAACTTGGATAACAGCTGTCTTTGATAGTGACAGGAATTATGAATACGTTTGCATTATTAGACTTTAGTCTCCTTAAAACTAAATCTCACAGAGAGGTGCATTTCTGACAAATTGTTCCACAGCACACTGCGAGAGGTCAGTGAAACTCTAATAAGATTCATAAGGATAGTTAGCCAAGGAGCAAGCTACAGAGTTTGTGCAACATAAATAGGTTTAACTGTATATACATAAACAAGTTAGATCATCCCTAACCTCCTTTTTTTATTTTTTTTTTATCTCTGAGAAGCAATTTCCCATAAAAATATTGTATAAAGGCTGAACATGCAGTTGTTGCTGGGCACTGGAGAAATCGGTGATGAAGAAGTATTTTGATTACAGTATACACACATCTGAGAGAGAAAATAYTGGGGATGAACTATCTATCTATTATATCAAGGAAGGGCATGTAAAAAACACTAGCATGAAGCTAAAGTCCAGTTAATTTGAACTAAAAGCCAATGCTCACATTGTTTTTGGTAGGATGATTGAAACAAGCTATTGGGATAAGTGATGGATTCTTCATCTTTCAATGTCTTCTAGAGTGGGCATGTTCTCAATTTTTTTTTCTTTCTTTCCTTTTTTTTTTTAACCAAGTGCAAGTTACTCAAAGGGCAGTTTGAAGGGCAGTAGCTGATGATCTGAAAATCCCTTCTAGATTCAAACTCTCTAAACAAGGTAAACTGCCACAGATATTTCATGTGAGATAGAAAATATAGAAAAGGATGCCACAGATATATTTTGCAAACTAAATGAGAGAGGAGGAACAATAAGGACCTGAGAGAAGTAGCCTGAGAGAAGTAAAGCTCCTGTACAGGTATGCATGAAACAAATAAGTTGTGGAATGTAAATACCTCATGCTCCTATGCTCTAGCAGGCTGCACAGGCTTTTTTGTGAACGCTTTACTCATGAGATCCTCCGTTAGCTTAAATGTACTTGAATTCAGATACGATATGCACAAACCAGTTCAAATACAGAAATCTGCAACATGAAACAGCCAGAGTACTATCTAATTACAAGGAATCCTTTCCATATCAGATGAAAACTTAAAAATGCTGTAACATGCTGTAGTGGCATTTGTGCAATTACATTACAGAAGGCATATCTAGCAGGTACTTGATCTGCATATACCTGTTTTTATCATCAATTCTGTAATTTTTCAAGTCTTAAGCCTCTGACAAGCATGCTATATGTTCACCTGGTGCATAAGAAACAGCTTGCTGCTGTACCACAGGAAAGAGTACATTTCTGATCTTGAGTGCTCAAGCYATTAAAAAAACATACCCTGCAGAGCTCAGCATCTTAATCTGGGGAAAAATACTGATTTCCAGTCGAGCTCTTACATCCACACAGCCCCACTACCTGTCTTGGGAAGCAATGCTGGTAGAGTTTCTGGCACAGGACTGTTTTTCTGCCTTCGCAGGCAGGTGGTAAAGGTGGAACAGCATGTTTGACTGGTTGCTTCTTTGAARTGGGAAAATGTGAACTCTGTGTAGCTGCAGTGTGAACCTATTATTTTGTCAAGGAAGTTCCACTACAGGATAAATAGGAGGRAAAGACCAGGACTCAACTGGCTGATGCACAAATCTGTGATTTCCAAAGTTTATACAATGTTTTAATCCAGCATTACCTTGTGTTGTTTTAGTTAGCCTCCTTTTTTATTACATAACCTTTGTAATATGCCATTTCACTTGYAGCATATGCTCCTAAAATCATGTGGCTTTACTCCTTTTTTACTAAACAGGAGTCAGCATGCTCATCATCTTACAAAAGTTCAAATCCTTTTCATTTCCTTTGGACTACCAATACATTGATGTTATCAGTGGAAGAGCATAGCTTTCTCTAAGCTGCTATGGGTTCATCACTGGCATAAAATCTTATTGATTCTCCATATCTTTTTTCCCAAGGCTGAGCTACATGAACAGACTGGAATATAATTGTTTAGCACTGAGTTTAAACTGAAAGTTCTACAGTGTATTTTCAGTGCACTTTGCATCAAAGTTGAGTGAATAGCAGGAAATATTTACAACTAGATCCATGATTTGGATTCTGTGTTTGAATTTCAGATTGAGCACATTTTAGTCTTAAAAATTAATTTTGCTCCATAATAGATATTTTGTGACAAGTGCTTTTCAAACAGAAGTTATATAGTTTCATTTTTATTTCCTCTAGTTATTCAACAAATGAGACTTCTTTTTAGAGCATTTTATTCTATATCTGTGCAACCAGCTTGTTGTACCCAGGGAGTATGAGATGATAGTTGTATGAAATGTCCATTTTAAAAGAAAAAGAAAGCACTTCCAGCTAGTTGGAATTATGAACTGTTTGTACTTATCAAATGTTACAAACTCAAATCTTTGACCAGTCAATTTTTCTGAGGGTAGTTAGCTTTCTGGAAAGCCTAGACATAGGTTTCAAAGCCTTGTACTGTCAGTTTGGGTTGAGTTCATACTCTGGGCAAGTTTTGAGCAAACATGAACTAATTTATGCATTCAAGCGCTAAACAAGAGAAACACTAACTTTCTTATGATCCCAACCTCAAATCAAGCATTGCAGTATAAACCGGCCTAAGATTTACCTTTGCTCAAAATCAGATCCAAAATCAAAAATCACATAGATCCTTCAGAACCAGAACTGCTTTGCTGTGTGCAGCTCAGAAGAAATCATTTAGGTGTAAACCATAAACTTCATATCCATTTTAGGAACAAAACCTGTTGTTGTATGCTTAGATTTACCTCTATCTGGGAAAGCAAACAGGCATTTGTCCAGTTTGTTTTAAAAAGTCATTTGACCTCAACTCTTTGCATARCACAAACCAGAGTTAAAACAGAACTTCCCTGCTCATTGAACCTTAAATTGATACAATGAACAGAGGTACCAACTTCCTCAGAATTCTTCCCAAACTTCCCTACTTTGGGCAAAGCCACATCTGTCTTRTCAGAAGTCAGTGATAATCACCATTTCATCAGATTTTTACATTAACTATCTTCTATCAAAACACTTTTTTTCCAAGTTCCAGCTCTCTTCCTTCTGCTTTATATCAGAGGTCTGCTTAGTGATGAGCCTCTCTCTCTCTCTCTCTCTCTCCTATCTTTTTTAGCTTTATTTTATAAGGGATCTAATTCACTGGCGCTCTATGCTCCATTGCTTTTTGAATTAGGCAAGTTCTTAGTGGATTGTTCTTTGAATGTTGCCTGCAGATTCATATGAGTACATGCTTCCCTAGGGAAGTACATAATCTTCTCCTTTCCCATCAAGGAGAGTGTGATTACAACGGAGCGCAATGTGACAGATGTGGGTATTATAAACAGATTGTCAGCGCTCTCTGAACGACTTAGGCATCACTTTTCCCTCCTACCAAACACTGACAGAATGTTCTATGTATCTCCATGTTGTAAATTATCATCTGGATACTAGCTCCCATTCATTCCCATGCTGTATTTTATCCAAGCATCAATAATAGTATGTTATGATGCAWGTAAGATTGGTGCAATCCTTCCTTTGTTCCTTCGTCTGTCCATTTGTTCCTTCCTTCCTTGCTCTGATATAGTTGGGACCGAGMGGTTTTTATATGTTTCTAAATAGAAAACAGCCTAGATTTGCATTTATCAGGGGTATCATCGGTTTTCCATTGACTGCCTTTTTATAAATTTCTAGGTTGTGCATTTTTTTCCTGTTAAGACGGAATTGTTTTGAGCCTTTGCACCTTTTTTATTGTGTGTTAAGGTAACTGCTCGAATCACACAGCTCATGGCTTACTTATCCTCTGAGTCYCTTTTTTTATTGTTACAAATCTGTAACAAAATTTGAGAGGCACTCTGCCTTGCTGTACATTTTACACTTGCATGAACGTACAGTCTAAAGTCTTTTTGTTCCTAGAGGCTGTGCTTTCCTGTGATTCATTTCATGCTAAATAAAATGAAGGGCTATCCATTTTACCCCTGACTTGGAAACCAACATACTGAAGAAAGCTCAAAAATGAAAGCAAACCTCCATAAAAGTTTAAATAGCTTATTTTAAATGGAAGAAAAGAACACTAAAAACAAATAGGTCTTTATATCCAAATACAAATGCAACTAGAAGGACCTAATGTACAGATATCCTTTAAACACTTTAAGTTCTTCCTTTGTGTGTAGTCCTCTGTCCCCTTGAGCAGAGTTGTGTGCGTATAGCAAGGAAATGATTCATGAATATTCTTGTATATAATGGCAACTCTCCTGTTGCTTCTGAACTCCCATTTTGTTTGCTTGCTGAGAAGTTCAAAGCCTGGCAGTTGGGTACTTACCCTTTTGCTCCAGACTGTTTGACCAAGGGAATCCTTTCTCTCCTCTGGCTGTCCTGCTATGTGAAAAAATATCGTGCACTTGCCAACACTGAATGTGCAGTGTTGAAGCCTGAGCCCCAAACAATGTTCCAGAGGCAGAGAAGCCACCTTTACAGCTAATACTTTCAGCATTTGCAGCCCATCTGCCTGATCCTAACTGTGCCCCTCTCAGCACATAACACAGCCTTGCAGACACCAGGCACTGCCAGGTCCCTAACATCTTAAGCATTGCAATGCTGAGCTTTAAATCTCTCTGTGAATCTGGACCTCAGAGAAATGGACCTGAGTGCATTAGCTAAACACTGGAAATCGCTCTTTCTTACACTGTAGAAGGGCTACAGAGCTGCTTTGCAAATACTGCCCAACCCAAAGYGCAGAATGAATCTTAGTGGGATCTTATCCCACGTTTCTTGCAAGTTTGTGTGTGTACATTGGCATGGAAATGGAAAAGATCTGCCCAGAAAAGGATTAGCTACTCAAGCCTTCCTCTAACCCCATCCCATTTCTTGCAGGGAAGTGCTCTGTTCAGGGAGCTCTCCTGGAGCAGCTTTTTCATAAGGAGAAATATGCCACTTCACTCAGCTCCTGGCATCTCATCATTGGAGCAGTAGGATCCCCCAGGCCCTTGTATGAGATCATACAAATCAGATGTATGTCACTAAAGGAAATAGTGGGTAAGCTTATTTCCAACTACTTGTTCTTATAGCAAGATTATTTATGGGAGGCATAATCATTAAGGACTCCATCCCAGATAAACTTATACGTCAAATTATCTCTCAGTATAGCTCTGAGTCTAATACCACACCATTCCCCATGTGCAAGGATAACCTGTAAAAGGCAAAAGGACTCCTTTTCCACTGAATGGGAAAGCCCCAGGGAACAGAAATAAGGGAACATGGCTCCTGGCTGCAGTCAGATACTACAAGAACTAAAAGTATGGATTATTCCTAGCAGCAGCTTTGTGAGTGAGTCAATGGATAAGATTTGTTTGCACATGCCTTGAACAATTGCAAACAACAGTCTCGACTGGAGAAGAAAGGCCTGTATTCACAAGATAAATTATGTGTAATAAATCACACAAGCAACTCTACCTGGGAGGAAATCTCCTTCAACGTGACTGCTTACGTGAGGTGCTAGCTAAACCAAACAAAATGCAGATAGGACAACCTGAAAGAAACAAGGTGAACAGTTTTGTTTTTCAGTGGCTACAGTTTCTGTGGTTGCTGCTTAAGTGGCTGTTTAATTCAGCRCTCTGTTAGAATGAAATTCATTTCAGATCAGAGCTTTTTTTTCTATATTTTGGGTTCATATTTACATTTGTTAAGGTTAATAGACCTGACAACTTCTTCATGTTCTCACCAGGGAGCAGTCACTGGCAAACCGTGGGAGGGACTGAAACAATATTCTCCAGAGACAGTAAAATCTGTGCATTGTAGGGCTGTTATGCATTCCTTCCTAATAATAGTCCTGATTACATCTTGGTGTAAATCAGCATAGCACTACCGACTTTACCAGAGCTGTGCTAATATGCACCACCTGCAGATCTGACTGCCTATTCTTGATACTGATCTTCCCAGTGTTGTTTGAGTAATTGTGGTGATGCCTAGGTGTTTCCTAAGTCCATCTTGTTCTTCAAGAGTCTTTCTCAGTGCTTTCCTTGTAAAAAAGAGAGGTCAAACAAGACGTACCTTTGACCACTTGCCTTTAGGAAGCTTCTTTAAAAAAGGAAAGAATACATTAAGCGAGGAAACTCATTCAGAAGAAAGGAGTGAATTGAATTTTGGTGTTAATACATAATATGGAATAGTGTGGCTGTATATTSCTCCTGTTGGCAGCAGGATTCTCACCGTATCTGAGGCAGAGAAATCCATGAATCTGAGACACTGTTCTTTAAATTTTCTTCTACTTCCCAGGCTCCACAGAGGACCACAGAGGTAGACTTTAAAGATTCAAGCAGGCAAATAAGACCTGCTTGATTTAGCCCACATGAGCAGTAACTGGCCACATGCCTATTCTTAGCCTAAAATAGATGTATAGAGTGCAATAGATAAATGAAGAAGTTTAGGGTAAAATATTTTATTTATATTTACAACAGTATAAACAGAATGAGCAGTTACTGTGCCTAAGCTGACATGTGGTTTCTTTCTAATGAGGGAATGAAATCCCATATTTGAGTCCTTATATAGTGTATTCTCTCTTCCCCTCATTCCTGATTTCAGCACAAGGAGGCAGGAATGGRAAGCTAGTGACAGAGTTTTAAAATTTCTGCTTCACAGACTAGGTTTCCAAAGACTCATCCCCAAAGCTTGCAAAGTATTTTATAAGATACTTTCACTCCTTTCCCTGTGCTCTCACCTTTAATGAAGTCTGGCACTATCACTGCAGCATTCACCCATGGAAAGATCTTTCACCACAATGCCTTGATGTTAGAGATCACAATAATAAATGTCTCCCAAAAGTAGATTGTAGTTAGAGCAGTGTGAAGAGGTCAAGTTCTTGCTATTAGCGACCTTGTGGTGAAGACAGTAAAAGTCAGCCTTTATTAGCACCTTTTATTAGCCTCTGTGACAGATGATACTACTCTTTCCATGGGAGTCCCGGCAACAAATGCTGCACATGGCTGAGTACTAATCATAGTTGCTTGTTTACACACCATGCCTACCTCATTTCTATGCCTCCAATTCCACCCTAGTGGTTTGGAAGCCCAGGAGCAGAAATGGTACGGCTTGTCGTTCGTTCACCTTTGTAATCTTATGTCATGTCTTCTTTGCAACAGGATTCTTCTATCACAAAGTTGCAGTGCACATCCCTTGCATGTAGTTTTGAGCTAATCCTTAGTCGGACAAATCTCATATGGTGACTAATGTAGGAAGAAAGATTGAGTAAAAGTCATATAAGGTCGTGAAGATTTGGCCCTGAGTGAAGGTATTAAATATAAATACAGATAGGAAAGGTAGATGGGAGGGAAGAAAAAAAATTGCTGGCTTGCATACAGCTTTTCTTCAGGGATGAATAAATTCAGAACATTTTTAGATATAAGCTGAATAGAATATAATGCTGTATTTGTCCTCAGTTTTTATCACAACTGAGAAGAGAGAAAAATTGCCTCATCTGTAAGAGTTTGGAATATAATGAGCTTCTCATTGTCAGTCCTAATAGCTTTCCCTCTGAACAGATAGCTGCAGTGGGGGAGATGTCGCTTGTTCCAGTGGTTATAGAGTAGCACCACATAACCGCAGGTTACTTTCTGCAACTCAGCTTACTAGTCAGAATCATAGATGCCTTTGATGTTATCCTGTGGACCATCAGATGCATGCAAAGAGAGATGACAAATAAAAATGTACATAGAGAAGGGGAAAAGGCTAAAAAATAGGTAACTTACAAACAAATGTAGCTGTTTCACAATTGTATGCCATTGTTTTAAGCATGTGAATCAAAGCTTCATTTAAACTATACTTTATATAGAGTAAGGCCATATTCACTTAGACTACCTCTATATACTAATATATTTATGTGTACACAAAATATCCCGAGTATATTATTACATATTATAATATTGTATACCATATATCTAATGACAGATAAATTGACATACATGATCAAATATATCATAATATAATGATATATAATGATACAATATCATAATGACATATATGATATAATGACATAAATATAATGATAGATGTTAGCTTTAAATATACATGTTCATGCTGAGCTACACTGAAGGCATTATTTTCAGTCCCTACAACAACAGATTTGTTTAACCTCTAAACTTAAAAAGCAGCAGTAGATGTTCTTACAGACCACTAGATGGTGACTTCTGTAGTGAGTTGTTGATTTTTTTCCTAACATACCTATCTCTTTTCGTCAAAATGAAAGCAAATCATAATGTTACTGTTAGTATTATTAGTAAGTTAGCCCTAAATATAATTCCATAAAAAACATATTTCTGACTATAAGAGTCTATGAAAAAGCTATGGAAAAGTAAGGTGAACATGGTCCCTGCCAGATTCAGTTTGGGGTTTTTAATGTCTCTTTATGGTTCAAGATGTCTCTTTTGTTAACATGGGCTGCATGTCTCATGCAAACGATGCAGCTAAAATTCACATGCTTCCCAAGCCAAAAAAGCATCCAAGGTTTTCTTCARTTGTGTAACAGTACCTATGTCATCTTGTACGAGAAAACAGTAAGTCTTCCCAGATCAGGGAAAACAGTGTATGTTGTGTTTCCACTCCAAGCAACCTCTCGTTTTAGCTTTCTGCTTTTAAAGGCTACTTTGAAATCACACTTGGCACCTTTCCTTACATGGCTGCTGTTACAAGATCAAACAAAAGCAATTTGTTTGGCAGCTGTAGTCTCACTCTTCAGCTGGACAGGGGATCAGACTCTTGTCAACAGACAGGCTGTACCAAAGACCCGCTTTCCTCCAGTGACACTTGTTGCTATTAATATTCTTCACCTGGCATAAAGGGCAAGCAAGCCTTCAGCCTCAAATAAACAGTGAAAGTTCATTGATGACTATGCACTGAATAAGGGAAACAGCATTTGTCTCTGTTCTGTTAACGAATTATTCGGAGTGGAACTATTTAGAGCTGAGTCTGTCTTTTCTGTACAGCACGTTTTGCATTCGTACAAAACCTCCCGCCACAGAGGGGCTCTATTGCTGACTCTTCAGCCCAGGCCACCAATCTTTGTCGTAACCACAACGCAGCTAAGGAGGCCGATACATTGCAATAAGTGACAGCTTCCTGTAATTTGCTCATTATTTAATAGACTGCTACACCTAGGTTATGATTTTCAAAAGCAGGTGGAGAGTCAGGTAGTGTTGACGGGCTCMGCTCCTCATAATCAGACCCCTTTACTACACGGACTTAAATTGATGATCATGAATCATTTTTCGTGTGTGTAACTGATTCCTATTTTTAAGCGACTAGTGAACAGTTTGTAGTGAATATTCTATTAATTCTTACCAGATGAAGAAAGCATAGCTCAAGAGTGCAAACACATGTCACCTTGTTCTGTTTGTTTGTAAGGATGACCTACCAATGACCTAACCATTACAGGATTCTCCACCAACTCAGATTTTCCTTTCTCATCAAACAAACTTCAGCCTGCAGACTAGCATTTGTTTTCTGGGAGCAGTGACACAAGCTAAACTTGTCTTGTGCAAATGCTTATTAAAAGCCAGACCAGGGCTTAACTGGATCTGAAGATTCACCAAGGTGTCTGGGAACCCCTCTCCTGCTCTTTCCCTACCTCTGCTGTTGATCCATGTATTACAGTTAGGCCTTCTGCATAGCTGGAATTCAGACTTTTACTGGTACAATATTTATTAACGTCTTGCCAGGATGAAACATTTCTGAACAAGATTAACGTCAATATTTACAAGCAGAGTCTTAGCTCTAGAAATAGCTCAGTCAAAAGATATCAGAACAGGCAACTATTAATGGAAATTATTTGCAAGGGGCACATTCCCCCTCCCCAGTTACACTTTACGTTTTTCTCATAGTGTCAGGTTCAGTGTCCTATTCAAAGTTTACATGGGGAAAATAGATTTGCCTTCTAGAATACAGTTCTCTTCCATTTCTGCTGCCTTTCTGCCTGCAAAACTGCCTATTGATTTCTTAACCTGTGTATTGCTCTTCTAGTGACTAATGACTAAGCCTTGAGCTGCGCCAATGCTGCCAAAACAGGGTATGTTTATGCCACACCAAACTGGATATCAAAGGAATTATATTTTTTTTAATTAGAATAACCTCTGATCATGTCTTGCTAATCAGAGACTGCTCTTGTAATGAGCCATGTGGGGACAAGAGGGAGGGGAAGAAGTATCTTGGGAGAGCAGGAGGTTTGGAGCTGTGCAGGAAGGAGTCACAACAAGCCCATGCTCCTCGGGCCAAAGACAAGTTATGCCCCTTGCAGTGATCTGTATTATAAACATGAGCTGGATTTTTAAATCCGGCCCTCTACCCTGACAGGATGTGTTTCGGGAAGATGAAGTGGGCCTCTCTTTCCCACTCTGTGGAAACAACAAGCAACATTTTGGCTTTCAGGAAGGGTATGCAGAGAAATCTGGTAAATGTGATGCAGTTAATTTTTAGTGTCCTGTTGTGAGCCTAGGGGCACTGCAACCTGATCCCATACTGTGCCCAAAACTAGCTTCAGGGAGAATGTGTGACTTTTAGAACAAAAAGCAAACAAATAAAAAGTAAAAATAGAAACAAAACCCCACTGCCATCCAAAAGCAAAGAAAAAACTGCATAGACAAAATGGTGGTTAGCCCTTACTGCCTTGATAAGAGGAGTCTGGCCAGACCCTCTATTCTCCTTTTCCTGTTACTAGAACTTGTCAAATGAAATTTGAAAYCTAAGACAAAAATTTTTAGTTAAAAAAAGTGCACCTGCGAAACTGTTTCAGAGGGTTATAATCTAATTAATCTGTATGTTATAAATCTGGCTGGTTTCTGCTAGCCATTTTTAAAGAATTATATGATATGCATGTTATACATGCACATGCTTTGTAACTGAGTATCAGCTAAAGAGTTAATTCTCACTGAAAATGTGCATAGGATAAACAAGCACTAATGTGATCTTCTGTTTTCTTGTTGAATAAAATATCTGCAAACAACGAATGTGATACATTGCTGCTATTAATGCTGTAGCCTGTCCCTTTGTTTAGTTACTGCAATCTATCTTTGTTTGGCAACAGCTAGGTTAGGGAAAATGATCTGAGTGCTTTTAATAAAGACTGCTGTTTTGATCACTAAACTCACAACCTTTTCTTTGACAGATAAAAATATTCAGTATTTTATTGCAATCCAAGTGGGTGCTGTATGGTTCTTCAAAATACAATTGTGTGTGACTAAGGGAGCGAGAAAAATATTTGCTACAAAAKAATATTCTTTGTAAACACGGTAGAAAAATGAAATTCAGTGTGTCTAGAACATTTTGCCCTATTCTGTCTCTAAAAATGTCACAGCTGCATTTCACATTGTATGAAGCACTCACATAAGCATTTAACTCACTCATTGTAAATCTAGCTACATAAAGATGATGTAATAATTAGGTCTGGAACAGATGGAAGGCCTGATTTAGCAAATACACCCACTAAAGCAGCATATGCTAGCTGCCTTCAATTCTCTGTGTTTCAGTCTGTAAAACTGTATTTTTGATTAGATGACTTTTACTGAAAATAATAGATTAGGCAAGATTTACCCACAATTTTGTGAAACAGAAACTCTTCACTTTTGCAAGACTGCATTTTTATAGGCATTAGTGTGTGTTCATAAAGCTCTATGTAATGTGTCTTGATTGTAATTCTGGGAAAACATAATGATGAAGTAACAAGCTCACTGAAATGAGTGTCAACATTTCTGTTGACTGTCAACAAGCAGAATTTTATTTCACGTAGGCTGGAGGACCATAAACTCCAGTGTTTCCTCAGACAGTGGCTAAACCTCAACAAAGACCAGCTAAATGGCTTATCCTTGTTCACCTCTGATCTCATGAAGAATAAGACTGTGCATGCATACAGAAGACTGGACACACTGGCAAATAATCACACCTCCAAAGGTAAGCCTGCTATTTTGACTAGACCTTCAGCATCTTTGCAAGAAAAATGGCTTCCTCTGTTCATTTTTCAATGCTGAGTCTTCCAAGAGTCCAGACATCTCTCCCGGTTTCAGCTCTTGTGACCACATGCTGGTGGTCCTGTCTGGCACAGCTCATGAAAACCAAGTCTGAACTGCAACTGGGAGAAAACTAGAACCTAAGGCAGAATTTGGCAAAGCAGGCGTTACCAGATACCATGTGGTCAGATCTCCTAAGCAGGTAAACAGTTTCTGCAGATTTCAGCTTTTGCAGGGCTTTCAGAGACAAACTTGATAGGTAAATTCCAGGAAGAGGTGACAAAGGCATCAGGTATTGCTAATCCTGCTGATTCAAGTTACTCATGGCATATTTACTATGTTCCATGTGTTGAAGATTTTCTGGAGTTTATAGAGACACATTGATATTTGTTTGTTCCAGTTTATATAGATGTGGTTAGTGTGCTCAGAATCAAGGGTCTGGAYTATTTTCTTTTCAGAGTGACAGTCTTCCTGTATTTTCCTATTCAAAAAGTACTTTAAATAATCAGAAACCTGCTGGATCTTTTGGCCATCTACGTCTATCTCACTGACAGCCAACTGTCTCTCCCACAGTTCTGCCTTCTCTGAAGCAGCTTTTTGATATTTACAGGTTGTCCTACCTAAATCCACCACAAAACAGCTCAGATCAGGACTAGTATTGGGTAAAATTGAAAAGGAGGCACTGATTTGCTTACAAAACATGTTAATGTCTGTAAAATTAATGAGCTGATGTTTTCTTCGTGGAGGATTGTGCATTAGCTGGGTCAGGCAGGGAGACCCGCAGAAATCCCTCTTCAGACCTGTAATCTCAGTCCCTTCATCAAGAGTCTGAGTGCAGGGTGAGCTGTCACTTAATTCGGGCCATTCTCAGACTCAGTATGAAGGAGAGCAGATTAGGGAAACTGCTAGCATTAATACCCCTTAATTTCATCAATACAGAGTCACCTTGCTGTGCCTGGGCAGCCGTCACTCGCTCTCTGAAGGCCCAGTTCAGTGCTATGCTTGGAGAACATGCTTATGTTTAACCAAATAAACTTCAGTCTGTGCTTGCAAGATGTTCTCCATGGGGATGTAAGTCTGAAACGCACATACATATACAATGACTCTGAGTGATTAGCTCAAATCAAAGAATTTCAAAAGAGGAACATGGTGGTTGTGTTCACTTGAGGAAACATTCAGCATCTATTTATTATTACAAACAAACCCCAGCAGATTATGGTGATTATTTTCTTCTCATACTACTTTGGCAATCAGGAACACCGCAGAGAGAAACTGCCTGTGGCCCAAATAGCTTACAAGCCTAGTGTAAGACAAGAGACAGCAGATGAACATAATGGAGGTGTCAAATTTGCCTCAAAAGTGAAACTAATAACTAAAATTTTTGCTTTATTTTTCTTTTGTTATAAAAAAAAGATCTCAGCTTGGGTTGAACACAGTAATGCAGCTGGCTCCAACTGAGAGCTCGTAATGGGTGCCTGAAAAGAAGCAAAGGAAATGAAAAGCTGGATTTTCTCAAAGCTACTGCAGATCCCAGTGCTGCCATTTTCCTAACCCTATGGGTTCATAAATAGAGATCTCCCTGCCTTGGTTACAGGCTCTCAGCTTCTACTTTAACTATGCTGTACTGGATATCAACAGTTCAAATAGTCCCTGGGACCCTGCTCCTATAGAGAAATACTTCAGCTGATAGACTACAGAGACTTTATGTGGCTTCCTCTTTCCTTGCAAGTATTTTATATGAAACAAAACTATTTAACCAGAGGGATTCTGCAAGCCCCATTCCAGAGTGGGATCTTATCCAGTGATTAAACAGCTCTCCGAGGAGGTGGGAAGGAGTTTCAATGTCCTCAGCACCAGGGCATCATGTCCATTTTTGGCACTGCAGCAAAGTACAGTATCAGGCCAGATCTGTAGTGAGACACTGCAAGGTTTTGTGGATGCTCCTGGTAGCAGCAAAGACATGAAGATGCTAGCTTAACACCTGAGGGATGGGGTCTCCTAAGCTGGGATGATCCTGACATGGAAAATGCACCCTCCCCCACACACATGTGTACGTATGTGTGTGTATATATATATAWGTATGTATGTATGTGTATATATACACACACATATGTATCTAGAGAGAGAGTGATTCCTTACCCATGATGAGACAGAGGGGAAAGGCTTTGAGGGCCTTGATACTGAAAACAAGCAGCTTGTGTTTGATGTGATACCTGAGCAGGAGCCAGCAAAGGGATCCAAAGACCTGGCCGAAGGTCTTCTGTTGGAACTCTTGCCTTCCAGGAGCAGAAAAGCAGGCAAAGGCTATGAGCTGCTGCAAGGTGTGGGGTTTTTGTACTGTTGTAAGCTGGGGACAAGTGTGTTATTCGTAAGAGCTGCAGCCTGAAATTAGACAACCAGGTCATCCCAAACAAGTTTTCACATATCCTATATACTGCACCATAGCATTTTTGCTACGTTGGTGAGGCTTGTTTTACAGAAAAGAATATTTTGTATAATTTTTAGAGCGCACTTTTCTATTACTGCTCTTCTTCTTTGTATCCCTGTCTCACTGTTAACTGTAGGCAGTAYGTTCATTTAGCATACCACAGAGATGTGTCCCTTTGTTCAGCTTGCAAATTCTCCACCAAGAATGTGTTTGTTATTTGGCATTATTACACAGCTGATTTTGCAGGAACACACTTGAGCTCTGGATTGTTTGCCAGCAGTTTGTAATAAGCCAAGAAGAGCAACATATAATCAAATCCATTATGACTACATTAAGATTACAGTACAGAAAGGAAATTAAACAAACAAAAGTATTGCAAAAGAACAGCTAGGAACAATGAAGATATCTGAACAATGTTGTAAGCACTTATTGCCACTTACATAAGGACCACTTGTCTGTTTACTCTCAAGCCTGGGACTGAACAGACTTTCCTTTTAAGGCTGCCCTCAGATAAGGTCAACCTCTGTTAATATGGAATCATATCAAATATAAACTTGTTTGTTTCTCAGCAGGCTCTCTTAGCAATTCTGAAAGCATTCCTTAAATGGCCAAACTCTTCCATCAGTCCTGGCAATTTTTATTAATGGGCAAACAAAAACCACCAGCAGAGGAGTGGTTAGTTTTCAAATGATGCAGAAATAAAAATTCAGGTAAGAGGGTAAAATCGCAGAGGAATTTATGAACTTTAGCAAAGGAAGCATTTTTAAAAAGAAATATTTAATATGGATAAATTTAAGAATTAAAGAGAAAAAAAATACCATGAGTACATAATGAAGGACCACTTTTTAAAAAGTAGTAATACAAATGCACTGTAAATAGAGAAAACAGGTAATAAATTAGATTCCCCGTCAGTTCAGGCCTGAAAATAGACCTTACTTCTTGATGGGCAGAGGGAACTTAAGGCAGAAAAAGCAAACAAATAGAGAAAAACCACTAGCAGAGGAGGAGGGAGAGGTACTAAGCCCCACAGAGATCAAGTTGGAATAGCCATATCAGTCAAAAGAGCTTCCTAGTTCTCCTTTATTTGACATCTGCCGTGAGAGCAGTGATGGACGTAGCTGGCAGAACAAGACATCTGCCTCACACCCACCTTGCTGGCTAGCCCATGCTCCACCGGGAGCTTTTTTAATTTCCGAAGTACAAATACGAAAGGCAGTTGCAGCAGCCTGCAAGCTCCTACTAGGTACAGAAGCATCTTGGTCACTGAAAAGGATGTTCTTAAAGAAAGGGGCTTACAAAATGAATGTTATAAAAGCCCTGTCTTTCTCTACCAGCATCTTTGGCTGAAAATTTTAATTGGACATTTCAGGCTACTGGGCCAAACAGTTCATTGGACTTTGTTCATCCAGGTACTATGCTACTAAGATCAGTGGCCTTCCTGGGTTAGGCTGAATGTGTCCAGAAAAGAATTATTCATTATGTGCTCCCAGGTGAGGATTGTATTTTAGTATTTTGCTAGAGAAGGCTGCTGAGGCAGAAAGAGAACAGAGACAGAGAAAAATATATGGCTTGCTGTGCAAATGATGCGGTCCTTCTATGCATAATTCAGTCGTCACCTGCTTTTCATGGGCAGGCTGCATTCAGTTTGCCTTTCAGGAGCTGATTATTGGAAATGCCATCTCTCACCTGTTTCACTATGCTGGCTGCAAACATGGTAAATGATTCCCTCAGAAAGGGCAACTCTGAAAAGACAGAAATTATTGCCTTTTTTTCCTGGGTTTTCCCTCTGATCATTTTGCTATTTAAGGTTAAAGAAAACAGCATTGTAGCATGAAATCATTAACCAGTTGCTTGAGATCCAGGTAAATTAAACATAATGAGACTGCAGATATCAGTTCTTAGTAAATTTACAGTGACATAAACTTGGTGTGAAGCACTCCTGGATCTGTCCTGCTAAGGCAGAACCTGTCATACCAGGGAGCAYTTTTATCTACTCTCTGCATGGTTTTCTTCTGTAATATACCCAGTCAGTAAAAATTAGTTGAAAAGGATTCACTTTCTTCTTAGGCACAGCCRTCATGATTATGGCCAGCATTACCACTACCTTCTGGGAATGAAATTAGTATCTTTTAAAATTAAATCGCAGGGAGGACTGCTGCTTTTGCAGCAATTTTCAGGATTCTGAAATCTGTTTAGGTCTTCAGAAAAGCAAGACCAATGAGCCTTTCTTCATAAATAGAGACTGGTGTGGCCATGGGCTTATTTCAGGGCAAAACCTGAGAAGCTCAGCCAGGAACATCAATACAAACTGACCAGGAGAGGAGCACTAGTGCTAAGCTATGCAAGGCGAAGAGAAAGTTATTGGAGGTCTCATGGGTCAGCCCGAAGTGTAGGTGTGTGACTTTTGAACATCCACACGCCCAAGCTCTGTCTGGAAACCCAGAGCTTGTGCTCTGCTCAAGCCTAACATAGCAGTAGAACAAGTATCTAAGTGTATGCCAGAGTCTTATCTTAAGTATGGGTCTGTGTTTTATTCCTTTGGTGTTAAGCATTTGGATGCAAGCCCTCCGTGCTGTGTGGAGATGCAGGAACAGGACGAGTAAATCCCACTCCGGTGTGGTCAGGGTGGAGGAAGCAGCCAAAGTCATCCTCACATATCCCATGCCTTCAACAACACTGGGTAGCTGATGTCTGGCAGAAAGTCAGTGGAGTGCCTTTCTGGGGGCATCCAGCATTACAGGCAGCAGAAGTACAAAGATGAGCTATGGAAAATGCAACAAATGGGCTTTTGCTCAAGCATTATCCCGTATTCCYGTGCACTACTCTGAATCTCCCTTAATATGGAGTCAAATAATATTTATACATCATGTTCTCAGGAAAGTATAACATGATTAAAAGTGCAGCGATAAACATTACCATACAGGATCAGGCTGCTGAGACATCTGCACCAGTATCATGCACTAGGACYAGCTGCTCCAGAAAAAGGCTCAGAAAAATCACTAAGTGGTATGTAAGGGAAAAAATTCTTCCTAGTGCCTCTGTCACAGAGACTGCACAATGCTTGAAGCTTCGCTGCATTTAGAGGTTATTCAGATTTTCTTTTTCTTTTTTGGGGGGTAGGGGACAGAATTTTTGTATACTATTAAAAGGATAGCTAATTAATGGAGAATTGTTATGATAAACAGGAAAAATGATGGAAATTAATATGTTTATGTGTATGTTTGTATATTTTTAGTGAATACAAAAAAATCATCCTCCTACATATATTTATCTCAACATAGACCTATAAACATGGTACATATAGTATAATATGCTCAGATTTTGCCATAATTTACTTCGGTAATCTCTGTCTCTATTTCTCTCTCTGTCTTGATATGCCTTCTCTCCCCCTACTTCTTTCGCCAATAAAAAGCCAAAATCTGGAGGAAGATAATGATATTGTACAAACATTTAAAATGAGAGAGTGGTTCCCCCTTTCCCAAACTGTGAACGATAAAATGAAGCCTGATCCTCTCTGTGTAAAGAAGAGATTCAGGTCAGATATAGAGAAACTTCTCAGTGCTAAAGAAGATCAGGTGATGGAATAAACTGCCTGAGATGATGATTGAGGCACATCAAAGGAAGGATTGCCTCGCTGGAGGCTATGGAAATCCTGGCAGCATTAAGATGTAAATGAAGAGCTCCAGAATGGCAGGATCAGCTGCCTGACCCTGTCACCTGTACTTCTGGATCTGTTTTAACTCAAGCACAGTTTAATGTGACTTCTGGCTGATCCGCGTGTGACTAAAACTTACTGTGCAGCTCCTGGTGTTGTTAAAGTTTCAGGTTGCAGCTAAGCTTATGCACCTGCCAGCCAGCAGCAAGAGGGGCACTCGTGCCCTGGGCTCCCTCCAGTACGTGGTCCCAGTGCCCCAGTGCCTCCCTGCCACTGGGGGTGCCAAGGAGATGGCAGCAGGATGAGGGAGGAGAAACAGCCCCTTTGCACAGCCGCTGCACATGAGACCAGCTCAGCAGCCASACAGAGCCATGCCCCCGTGCCGCCGCTTTCCCCATCAACCATTAGCTAATGAGATGGATAGAGCAAACAGCAGAGCCAGGCAGAAAAATGTTTCCTTGGCATGATTGCAGCTGCAAGTGTACTAAGCACGAACACTGATCCGTCACTTCCATTTTCCCAATGTCAGATTTACCGTTTTGCCTTTTTTTTYCCTAGTGCCAGGACCACACTCGGCCCCCAGCACCTGTGGCCAGCCTCGGTGGGAGGAGGGCTGGTGCCCACGGGGGCTCCTGCGTGGCCAGCGGCGTGGCCAGCCCAGGCCGGGGCAGCACGGGAAGCGGCAGCCGTCACCGCTCTGCGTGCAAACGGAAGGGCCCGGCGCTGTGTGTTGCTATGTACTTTCCCATTTGCGCAGAGATACGGCTCCGTTCCTCTCCTGCTCTCACTTCCTTCGGATGGTATCTGTTGCTGCGTCTTTCTCACTTCTATTACAGCAGCACATGCCCGATGGCAGTGGGAAGCGTTCTTCACTGAGATCGAAGGACAAGTCACAGTAACGATGACAGTCGTCATTAATGTGACCTATAGGTGATGTGCTTTGCTTGACAGCTTGGTCTTTTCTCAGGCAAATGGACCCCATGCTTCCACCAACTTTAGTGAAGATTCCTAACCCCCTCCAAGACACRCGCTTCACAGAATTTAAGGTGTAATTCGGGTGTTGCAGCAGCCTTTTTACAGCACATGCTAATTCTACATAGCATTTTTCAAGAAGAAGAAAAAAAAAAACAAATTTATGTGTTGTGGAGAATCCAGACTGGCAGAGTGTAACATTTCACACTGGTTTTCCATCTGGGAAGTACACTCTAATCAAGCTTAGGAAAAGAAGCATGGGGTTTTAAATGACAAAATGGGGAGAAAAGATCTTGTTGCTATCCAAGATACAGCACTATCCCCACAGCACTGTCACTAGGCTTGGTTGCTTCAACAAGGTTATCTGAGGGCGTTTCACCTGTGATTGCTTGCTGCTAGAGTGCAAGAGGGGCCCTGGGGCAGGGTGGAGGGGCTCACTGCAGTTGAGTGCAGCCCTGCCTTGCCATGGAGGAGCTGGAAACAGCTCAAGCGCTCAGGTCCCACCTGTTCTTGGGACAYTGTCAAATCACTGGTGTCAGAGAAGCTAGAGCTGGAGCCATTCCTGGAAATGCTTTGAAAACATGTGCAATTATAGAGGTGGTATTTGTAGACAGCTTGGCCTCAGGTTTTCCAACCTTCATGCCTAGTAGCAGTGTAGACATAACCTCTTTACCTATGTTTGATACAGGTGTGAGCACCTCCATAGAAGTCTGTGTGTGTGTGCTTGGATAACAGAATCTTTATTTCTCTTCATTAATTATAAAAAAGCCTTGACTGCTATCAGCTGGTCACTCACCAAAAGTAAGTGAAGTTATGTGAGATGAATGATACAGAAATAATACTTAATAACAAAAGATCAGGAGAAAGAACTACTTAAAATTTGTGAAAAACTGAGCTAAATTGCAATAGGACAGGAAGCCATTAAGTTTTACCAAAGTATTGTCTCAAGTACTGTGAACACTTAAGATGGAAGGTCCTAGAAACTTCCTTGTATTTCTAATTGGTTAAGCATGTTACTGCAGTGTTAAAGAGAAAAACAAGCTTTGTAGATTGAACACATTTGAAATGGAAGTTTGTAATGTAGAGAGTGGGCTCCTACTCTGTGTGTCAGGTTGCACTAGGCTCCTTCCAGGATAGATCCTACGGATGTAGGCATAGTCTGTAAAAATGGTGTACAAAACGGTAGGCTCTTGTTTATGGTTATTGTATGTGTATGTGCATTGCCAGGTGCCACTTCGCTTTTCGGGGATGTGTTGATATTAAAGAAGTTGGTCTCCTAGGCTGGGCGCAGAGCAATTTGAACTTTGGAGAGATTTCCCTTTTTGGCTTGTGTTGTGTTTGCACTAATATTCATCTTATATCAAAAGAAAATAAATGTCTGATAAGAAAATGATTTGTGAGGGGGTTCCAAATGGTTGTGTGAGAAGAGGGTTGTGCTAAAAACAAATATCTATTTATGTATCTACATAGTGTGAAGATTATTGCCTCAGGAAAGTATTATATAATGCAGTTAAGTGCATGCAATGCACTRCTCCACACCTCTGTGTGCCACTGTGAAAATTAGCTTTCTTTTCCCTATAAACACCTCCTTGCACTAGCGAGAGGATGCGAAGGCAGCTCTAGTCGCTAAATGAGCTGCACAACAGTTATCACCTGTATCCCACTGGGCTGCAGAGACTTTCTATTTTCAGCTTTTTACTTCTGTAAAGAAACACATTTAAGCCCAAAGAAGACTGACTTGCTATAGACAATCATGACTGCACATGGGCAGAGCTGTGTCTTTCTTCTTTATCCTGCCTTGTCTTAAAGGAAATAGCTCTTGCAAGTGAAGAGAAGGGCTGAGTCTGTCACTAATTTTGTTTACTATAAACCTGTGCTGTTCTCCTCCTACAGAAAACACAAAGTCACATTATCACCTGGGAAACAAAAAGAATACTTAAGGTAATTTGTGGATCTCTTGTCAGGTTGTACTAGCTATAAGCTGTTGCTTTCTGCTCAGACTCAGAAAAAATAGCAAAGTGCACAAATATTCTGGTGAAACAACTTTGTAAAATCATGCATGCTTCTGTGGTTAAAAAATTGTTTTTAAAGCTGAAGGATATGTGCACTCAGTATAGTAATACGGAGAGAAGCAATATTTCTAGATAAGAATCCAACCAAAAAGCCCAAGTCATAGCAATATAACCTGATAGAAACCTCACAGAAAATGCCTGAGAACACTTTCAGCAGGACCAACACCTGTACCTAGATAATGTGCCTGCCGAATTTGCCTTTGTTTAGAGAGGAATTGAATTGCTCCCATCTTCCTGGAGATAGTTCTGAAGGTCTGATAAATTACACTGACCAGGAGGTAATTAGGCAGCTAAATGCTGTCATTTGGGATTGCCATTTATTTGACCTGCAGTCTTACATTTACAGCTGACTGGGCATCAAAAAAAGGGAATGTGGAATTTTGTTGCTGTTTAAAAACTCTGGGTGCATGGTGTCTGGCTAGGTCTGAACTGATGTATTGGATTTTGCTTTTTATTTCTTACTGTCATGCTTTGTTTCAGCTCCTTGCATACCACCCATTCTCATTTGGCAGATAGCGACTAACCAGCTCTCCCTATCCCCTGCTAGTTTACTGGTCTGTCTCTCCCAGTCTCCTGCCAAAATCCTTTCTTTTTAATCCCTTTGATTTGAAAAAATGTCTCAGCCCATTCTCTCCTAGAAGGTGGGTTTGGTTAGGAAGCTGCAGCTTGGATGCTTCATTTATAACTGCATTTAGACTAAAGATTAGGCAATTGCGTCATCCACTTTCTTAGCCTGGGTGCTGGGCAGCTACTACATGCTGTAACTAAATAGTAGTATCATTTTTCTTAAAGATTACATTGCTTTTAGCACTATCTATGTTGGCATAGTGTTACTGCTCTTTCATGACATCGGGGTTACCTTTATTCTGACAATACTGAAATATCCATGAGCTGCAACCTGATTTAAGGTCTTTGAGGTGGTTATACTTAAGGCAGCTCTGTAGAAAATGTACATTTCGTTACAGTCAAAAAAGCAAATGTTTGCTCGGGTCTGTGGCATGCAAGCGCGCTTCTTCTTCATTCTCTTCTACTTCTTTTCTGGCATTTACATCACTCTGGAAAAGTTCACATATGAGATAATCATATGACAAAGAAGAAGACAAAAGGTAGCTGAGTTTCTGTTTCTTTTCTGTGCCTTTGGACAAAAAAAATCCTCTTATCCTTTTTCTGACCTAAACTAATGTATTTTTCAGAATGCAACCTGGATGTTGGAGCAAGTATGGAGACAATTATATTCAAACCAACACCATGAACCACATCTTGAAGGCAGCTGAAAGGCTGCTCACTCTGATGAGCTGAACATTTCTACACACCTGAGAAACTTCTTTTGTCCATATACCAGTGATAGGTTTAGATGAAATAACCATATATTGCAGTCTGTCTGATTCAGGAAAGGCTTGATGTACCAGCGCTTTCAGCTTCTAACCTTCCTGCTTCACAGTCAGTCAAGAATGAAGGAGATCTGTGGAAATGAAGCAGGGAAATCTGGCATTAATGCATCGCTATACATGAGAGAAGAGCTGTTCATTTTGATGCCATACACAATCCCAGCACAGACTACAAAAGCATTTCCTGCCCCTGGAATTCACCAAGGCTTTGGAAAAAAAAAATCCTGCAAAGGACACTCCTGAGCAAGGTGAAACGTGTTGTCGTCAAACAAATCATAGCTTAGATCAGAGATAGGAGAAGAAATGAGTAGCTGACAACATGGCATAGTGCTAAAATGGTTTTATTTAMTATGAAATGGCTTTAAAGTAAACACTTGTCTAGTGTCAAGATTTGGAAACGAGGCTGAGAAAGTGAAACTCATATTAGATGAAGATAGGACAGCAAGGAGACTTGCACATTATTAGTGTCAGGTCAGGTAGCTGAAACTGGAATGAAATGCTAGGAAATGCAGACTGATGCAGCAGTAGAGATTCAAGYCCACATAAGTGTTTATGTTAAGTAGTTAAGGAGATTTTAGCCAGAGGGCACTTAGTAAGAGTATCAGAAAACATAGTCTGGAGTTCCAGAAAGACATAATCCTCAGAGAGAAAAGATAACGTAATATCAGGCTATATAAATACAAGACCAAGTTACAAATGAAAGGAAATTCAGATGCCTCTCTCTATGGCCCAGGGCAGATCACTCTTTGGGTGTTATATACTAGTCTAATACAAGATATTTGCTTTAAATACATAAGACAATACAAATGGACATAAAAGAGTAGTGTGAAGTAAGGAAAAAATGGTTTTCTGAGGGAAAAAAAAACCCCATGAGGTAAATGTACTCCTGYGATAACATGCATGTTTTATTGGTATTAGACTACTTCAAATGAGAACTTATTAATTACACGCAATAATTCCTTTTAAAAATTACTTTGAAGAAAGCTACTTGTATTAAAGTAGTTATTGTCAAGGAGAACCCTTCAATATTAAGGACAGAGTTTTTTGCTTTAGTTTGTATGCGTCTGTGTTTGTGTTTTAACATGAAGAAATTCACAGCCATGGCTAGAAATAGAGAAGGGAAGGGCTTTGTTTTGATGTCAATAGAAGTATTGGTGTATCACACTGACCTGCAAAATAGTTTCTCATAAAATGTGAAAACAGATGGTACAAAGAAGTTTAAGGGCAGAACACCTTGGAAGTTAATACCACTGCATATATCTGCCTGGCTGTGCTTCTCAAAATTCAGCAAGAGAAAGCACGGGTGGCTTTTCCCATCCCTTGATCTGCTCTTTGCTACAACAAAGCCAGGTATGGGGGTAGCAGTCACCTTCTGCTGTACAGGGTGCAGGATTAACCACAGAAAAGGTGATGTCATGAAGATCCCACAAGTTAGCATCCCTGGGGTCGTTCCACTAGCATTCAGAGAAGTAGCAGTGGCTCTGCATTTCAGTCCTGCCTATGAAGCTGCTGCCTGGGTATTAAATTGTGATATGGTAGTTTTATAAGGGGAACAATTAGCTCTTAGTTTTAGGCTATTCTATATTTGGCAGAATAGTATAAGGTATACCAGCAAAGAGGATGAAAATAGCTCCTTAAGCTTCAAGGGTTAAGTGAATCACATTACCCTGATTTGTGAATATATCATGGTTTATTCTTTGGTGAGGAACACAAGTTTTTCTTGGTGACTGGGCAAGCTGTGATAAGAGTTACCTGAGTTGATGGAACATGTATTTACAGACTTATAAAGCCTGATAAAACCAAAAGGGGAGAGGGAGAAAGAGAGCGTGTAGCAGTTGAAGTTCAGATTTCAGAGGCAAGAAATCCAAGTCCTAATTGTGCTGCTATTACTAATTTATTGAGTGGCCTTGGATACTTATAAAATTTATCTTGTGTTTTGAGGTAGAAGAGAGCTATATGTTATTATTAAGTTGGCACAACAAGGCTTTAATGAGGGTAATCTTCCACTTCTCTGTGGAGATGGCATAATTATAGTAAATGTGAATATATAATACTGAAGTCGAAAAGAAAGCTATTGGTGCCTTTGACATGAAATCTGATAAATGGGACATAAAACAGTTTCAATAGCTAATACCCTAGAGACAGTACTTGTTTCTGTATGTGCTAACACTGCCATCAAAGTAACCATACTTCAATTCATTTTAATTTATAATTCATTCTGACTGAAAAGATTATTTTATTTACCAGCGCAATTCATACAAACCAACAAAGTCTCCAGATAGGGGCGCGACCTCTACAGCATTTGCTTCCTGTAAGAATGTTAAGCCAACTTTGACATTTTAAGCATATTTAATTATCTTTCCTGGCCAGTGTTTGGTCTGACCATTTTTTATAGATTGAAATTCAAAGGTAAATTATTTTAACGAATCTGCACAAAGATCCTAAAATAAATCCCTTCAATGCTGAGATTGCATTGTCTGTTATCTCTGTTTTGAAGTAAAACAGATGGTTCACTTTGCAAATGATGGATGAATAGGACTTCCCCAGTGTGATGCAAATAGACTGTTGAAACTGGGATTGTAAAAATGAAGAGAGTGCTACTGGAGAAACTTCCTGAACAAATATCAGTAATGAATGTATTCTTTGATTATGTTATACTACCTTTCAAAAATTTAAGCATATTCAGAAAAAAATAAACAAGTAAAAAGATGGTCGTTCAATGACAGTTTCAAAGGGAATAAAACAGATAAGTAATTCAGCTGCTGGTCCTGCTACAGATTTCCTRTGTCACCTTATGCAAGTGAGTTCATCTAACTTCTGTGGGCCATGAGCGATGATATGAGGGTAACAGACTTCCTTTGTTTGTTATCTGTCTCGTGCTCAAATGATGTGTGTTTGGGGCAGACACTTTTCTCCAGCAATTAGCACAACCACTAAGCACTGCTATAATCCAGAAATCAGTAACATTTGAGAAGCAGTAGTATGATGGGAGCAATATTTCCCTTGAAAATGACCTTCAATAAGCATAGAATTGTATGGAATAGACCTGTGAACTCTTATAACAAAAAAAGGTTGTGTCATTTGAGCAAACTTTCTCATCTCCTTTGTCCACTGTAATGTATTTTCTTTAAATAACTTATTATTACTATAATTAAGATGAGAATCAGGTTTAACTTCCCCTTCATATGCCAAATTTAGAAAATACTTGATGAACTTTCAGTCTATTGCTTACACTATCTATTTTTGTGCTTCAGAATGTGAATGAAATACATTTCTAGGCTGACACTGCTAACCAAATTTGCATATTCTTTGCAGGAGCTGATTCTTCCCATTTTTTCTCCTTCAGCATTACAGATTTATGCCAAGAACCCAGTATGAAAAATAGAAAAAAACATTTTATATTTATTATAGTTTTAAAAGTGCATGATAGCCTTGTTCCAAAATGGAATATACCAATCACTGTGTCTCCATGTCCTCTTTTTGTGTTTTATTTCATTGAGTATCATAGACCACATAATATATGATACTGGCTTTGCAAAATAATTTAATGAGTTATTTATTGTGGGTTTTGATGCTGGTGGCCTAAGGATTTTGCTAATTTATTAAATGTCTCGGAGAATCGGCTACAACAGATTCAGCTGAGGATGGGAAAAACGTGCTCATGAAAAATAAGATCTGTAAGCCTCTGCTAAGTGAGCATGTGATTATTTTGCAGATTCTGATCACAAAGATTCATTTTCCTCTGTTTATTGCACCTATCTCACATCTACCCCAACATGGTCAGAACTTGCTTCCCGGTATTAAGGAGCTTTGGAATAGATCACCAGTTCCCTTCCTAAAACTTTCTAACAAATCTCAGATTTCCTCTTCCCTATTTAAAATCTGTTTGCCAAAGAACATAAAAATCCTACTTCTGCACAACTTGCCAAAAGGCTTACTAATTTAAACTTTATCTACTTTGTGGCTCGCATACAGGTTTGCAATTTACYTGAGAGGTCCAAGGTGTGTCCTCCAAGAAAGAATCTGAAAGGCCCTGCAGAAGCAGGGTGACATCGAGGATCGCTTGCTGGGAGGGAAAGAGAAGGCTTATGCAGAACTGAGAAAGGAGTGTGACAGAGTGAATGAAAGAAGGAAGTTATGGAAACCTGAAATTATAGGGAGAATAACCAGAGGTTTGAACTATCTTTAGAAGTTTTCCTGATTCTAGTTCTTGAATAGTATACATATCATTCTTCTAATTGGCTTCCTGGGRTACCTGGTGCTTGAATCTATCACTGTTTTTCTGGCATACTGGGCATGCTAGTGCATATATACTCCAGAGGGCACCAAACTGTACACCTAACTGGAGTTTACAACTTGCTTGGTAGGCATCTTGGTCCTGCAGATGTTTGTTTGTCTTAGCAAGTGGGGTCAGCAAACCCTATAAAATGAAATGCTCAATATTATGTGTCTGGAATCGTACCTGTTTTCATAACATCTACAATTGTTCCCTTGACCTTTCAGGGCTTGAGTGCTTCGTGAAGTTTGTGAGCAACTAGCTGTCACTCCTTTCCTGAGGAGGGGAGAAACTACTCATTTTTGCTTCCATTTTTGTGGCTTCTGGGACTTTTCTGCTTTTAGCATTCTCTGTGCTGAGTCTGTGCCTTTTGTGGCAGCCACCATGCTGAGGGGCCATGCAAGCAGAATAAATAACAAGRCAGTGCTCAGTGGCTTTCCTTGATATACTTTGCTGAAGGATGGGAAGAGAGATCATATTTTCTTAGCACAGAAAAGGTCCCCACGGCTGTTGCTGTAGGTAACTGATCCATTGTTGTTACTCTCTGTTCTGGGAAGGGACAGAAGAGCCTGTTGGTATTCCTTGGGTTCTGCTGTGCTGTCTGCCACAAAAGCATTAGCAAAACCAGCCCTGTTCTCATCAGCTCAAAATGTTGCTCTTATTTCTGAATGCTGATTATGCAGGCAGCCTGCGAGGCAGAGCTGTTTGAGTCTCAAAAGCAGGGCAACACATCATTACGCCGAAGTCACAATGACATTGAAAGTGGAGGCAGCGAACAAGCAGTCCACTAAAGGGACCTGGAGAAGCTGTAGGGATAAAGGGGTCAGGACTGAACGTGACCTGACRAGAGCGTTTACTTAGCGCTTGTTAGACCCCATCTAGAGTACTACATCCAGTTTTGGTTCCTCAAATAAAAGGAAGAAATTGATAACCTGGGGYGAGAGCAGCAGAGGCTCCCAGGACAGTCAGGGCTGCAGCACTTGGCCTGTGAGGGAAGAGGACTTGTTCAGCAGGGAAGAGGGATGGTGGGGGAGATTTAGCAGATGTCCATCATCTACAAAGAAGTTTTTGAAAGATGGAGCTTGGCTGTCCATACTGGGGCATGGCAGGCAGACAAGAGATAAAAGGCATAAATTGAAGTAAGAGAGGTTCTCAATGGATATAAGGAGAAACTTTTTCACCACGAGGACAATCAGACAGTGGGAGAAGCTGCCCAGAGAAGTTGTGCAGGCTCTGTCCTTGGAGATTTTCAAGACTAAACTGGATAATTCTCTGGTCTGATCTCACAGCTGACCRTGCTCTGAGCAAGAGGCTGAACTGGAGCCCTCTGTGGTCCCTTCCACCCTAGCTGTTGTGTAGTCCTGTGGTTACCAGCCACTCTGGCCACTCTAGATGTTACAGTAGCTCTCCTGATTTCACCACAATGATGGCAGTCCAGTCTTTGYTCAAAACACCCAGCTGGTAGACAGTACATGTCTAGTAGCAACACTAACCACAACGGACAAATGCTCAGGCCTCGAGGCTCTGGGATCCTTGTGATATTTTAATTTGGTTAGGAAGAAAATCTTGAAAAGTTGRCTGCAGTGTATTGAGTAGTGTGATAGCGCTCTGGGGCTGAAGAGAGCCTGAAAAATGAGTCCAAGCAAGAAGTGTTCCCTCCTTGAGAAATATTAAGTCTGAAACTTGTTGCTCTGAGRGCTTCAGTCCTCTTTTGGGTAGGCTGGTGTTAGGCCTTTTGCACCTCTCGGGCYGGGCTGCTAGGCCAAAGAGTAGGGCACTCTAAGTGTGTGAGATTTTTTTCCTCAAAGACTGTGTTAGGGAAGATGCATCTTTTGTTAATCCTCTTCTGAGATCCTCTTGCTTTCTGTTTTTATACAAATATAATGGGTAYCTTGTTTAGACTTCTGAAAGCTATATAAAATTCTATGATGTAAACCAGAGTTAGAACTATGTAACAATGTTAAAGAAGGAAAAGCAATAGCTATTAGTTAGAAGTCAAGAAGTGTCAAGAAGTCATCGTGAAAAAYGATGAAGGGTGAGAAATTACAGAAAAATGAATGTCCAGCAGGGTGAGGACAAGAAGGACTTGAGATAAGACATAAGTCATTGATAGATGCTTCTGTTCTGTACTCACAGAAAAGCATGTGCTATGCCTTAAATACTTTCTAGTCCTTTGGAAAAAAAGGAGRATGTTACCATCTCTTTAAGATAAATGTTTACAAAGCAGCAAACTTCAGCAGTTCGCATTGAGATTCCTTAGAGATATAACCAATGACTTCATTCACCTGATAATGATACATTACAAAGGAAAAATGGGTTAATATAGGAAATCACCTTGCTAGCCTGACACATGTCCCCTGCAAAATAATGGAAAAGCTGATACAAGATTTAGTTAGTAAAGGYGCAAATAGAGATTAAAGGTAGGAATATAACTTAATGGCAGTCGATATGGTGTTATTAAAAAAATGAATCAAGACAGTCTGATTTTACTTGGAATTACAAATTCGGTTCATAAAGCCTATGGTGAAGACATAGAAGATTTGCATGGTTTAATGTGTTCTGTTCACTACCATAGAACAGTCTGAGTGAAAAACCCCAGCAACTACATGGAAAGAAGATTGTAACATTAACTGAACAGAATGTCAATAAATTTCATATTAGATTAATTTAGAAGCTATGAAACGGCAGCTTGCAAAGCAGTTGCTAACGTAAAATTGTCTCTGAATGGGCCTGTTTCTTGTATCCCATGGTGGTATATACTAGAAAAGATGCTGACCAACAAATTTGATCAGTAATCTGGAAATAAATGTAACATTCCTGATAGTTTAAAACAATTCTGTGGGTATCACACCCACTGGTGGAATAGAAATAACAATGAGGGCATGGCAACTATAAGGAGCAGTGGTTGGGTGGACAGAGTCTAATCAGACAAAGGTTTTTTTTTTGATATGGCCAGGCTGCACATGCATAGGCTGCAGGCTGTATATGCTGAGCTAGAGAAGCAGCAATGCCAAGAAGTGACCCTGGGTTCCTGTAATGCAATACAGTTTCCCACTGTGATGCTGTGGCAATGTATGCTAATGTAATAATGAGGTATATAAATATGAGATAGAGGGGTAGGGGCAAGGAACTATTTCTCTCAACTGAAGTACTGCATCCACTTCTTACTGTCATTTTGAAAAAAATACTGGAAAATTAAAAAGGTGCAAAGATGACTCAAAGGCTGAAAAGTTAGAGAAAATGCCTTATTCCGAGAGGGCTTGATCTGTTCAGCGTGAGGTGACTTGATAACGGCAGAGGTAGGAAAGAAGGGAAGATAGGGCACAGAGAGTCCTTAATCTAGTGCAAAGTGTTTAACAAGAAACAAGAATACGGGGTTAACAAGCTCGAATGSTGGAAGCAGACAAGACTGTTAAAATGAGGTGTGTTTTTTTAACAGAAATTTGAATCTGTTAAAGAAATTGCAAAAGGGTATGGTGAGTCTGCTTCTGGATCTTCATCTCTGGATAAGAAGACAGATTTTTGAAAGAGAAAAGTCTTAGGCAACTGGAAGTCACTTGGTGTAGTAGAGGAAAAATTTCTTAAAATGACTGAATTGGGCTAGAATGTCAATTTTTGTTTCATGGACATACCTAGGCTATAGGCATACACAGACATAGAGGCAGATGGTATCAGATTAAAAGCTGAAGAAACAGAAAAAAAGTCACCCTGAGACCTTCCCTGCCACTGCCCTTAAGGTCTCTTGGACATGTCCAGTAAAACTAAATGGGCTTGCGAGGGGGATTTTACATTGTTGATTATGTTTTTACTTAGCAGCCTGTAGGATTTGCCCACAGCTGTGGGTCTGACCATGTTCTTGCAACACCGGCTATGTTCATTGTTTTTGATGTATTCTGAGCGGTTATTACAGTCACTGTCCTTCTGCTCCCAAAATGTGGAAGACTGTGTTTCTCTGTTCCCAAGGACTCCTCTGAGCAGAGACGAGCCACTAGAAAATGTTCCACAAACAGAAATTTATTTTCTGAAATCTGGAAATGAGAAACAATTTGTGAAAAAGGTATGAGCCATTGCATTTTCTCCCTGGAAGGATCCTTCCCCCTAGTACTGATACTGACCTTATTACAGTCATCTGCAGCTGGCAGGAAAGTTGTATACGTACTCAATAGCAGCAAACATCAATGAAATGAACCTTCTGAGCTACCCTTACTGTGCTTGAGTCACCCTTATTGATGTGGTGAGATGCAAACAGTGTTTGCAATAGCAGCAACTGATGCACCTCAGGACCAGCTGGGAGGCCACCTCAGAGGGGAAATGACAAATTTAAACTGTTCCTAGGCGCCCAAAATAATCTCTGTAACAACAGGGCAGGTAGAATTGGTACAACTATGGATGCTACTGAGCCAAAGAGCCTTTCTGGAGTGGGACCTGTTAACTTCAGATGCCTCAKGAAAATGGGGGTAGGAGTCATCTGCCTAAAATGTGGGTCACCTTGGTGGCCTGGTTACCAAGGGAGGTCCAATCAATCAGAAGCGTTCTAAGCATCACAACCTAAAATAGGCATCTAAAATAAACTAGAAGAGTGCTCCCTAAAATTGCCTTTTTCTTTCTCTTTTGGCTATGTAGGAGCTTTGACAACTTGCTCAGCTACAGACAGTTGTGCTGCAGCTGTCTGCCTTTAGTCAGACAACCCAGCTTTTTGGGGTCTTGTGCTCTTACGACCAGTTGAGTTTCTGCCATCTGTTGGTGTTGGGAAAAGGCACTGATGAGGCCCAGACCCACTCATCACGTACAATGAAAAGGAGCAGATGTGATTTCATTGCCTTGCGCATGCACAAATGCATGCTCGCACTGCCTGAGGACTACTTACTGCGTGAGGTGCACTGAGGCAGTCCAGGCACTGATTAGCYAACCTTTCTTGGTGATCTTTGGATACCATTTATAAGGGAATGCAAGTCAGTTTTGAAAATTTCCCTGCTCATTATGAATGAGGGTAGATCCAGCATTGAGAGTAAAAGAGAGCACAGCTCAACGCAGTAGACTCATTCCTCTTAACAACTGGTGGCAAAACAAATAAATCCAGTTTAAACATTGTACCAGAGACACAGAGATAACCTGGTGGTACGTTCTAACTGCAACACACCTGGTAGTGTGCTTTCTAATTATAAACTCTATCATAAAGTTAAGGTAGGGCTGCCACATTACCTAAAGCAAAATGTCACCAGCAGCAGTGTCAGATAGCCGAAGGAGGAGCAACTGGCTGGTTCCTGTKGTAGCTCAGTGTTCTGGGCAATAACAGTGCTGCTGGGTACTTTGCACAGAGCTCTGAGAGTACTAGTGATCTGARAGAAAGAGAACTGTTTTTGAAAGCTATATAAGAAATAAAATGTCTCAAAAGTAGCTCTTTACTTCATTCATTGGGAAAAATATTCTTTCCATCAGAGATGCATTATGAAGCAATGTAAGAGATGCCAAGACTAGTTCAATATTCCTGGCATGTCAGTAGTTAGATAAATTTTTATCTGCGTGAGAATATTCCTTTTCAAATCAAAGATTGTAATTACAATGTAGCAGAAAAAAGGAGAGGAATCTGCACTCCACTAAGGGAATATAAAATGATATCAAAGAAAGGTCTGGGACTTGCAGATTTACACAGTTCAAATAAATGATAAACTGCCCAGTGAGCCTTTTAAAATGACCACAGCTATAAAGAGTTACATGAATGCATTAAAAAAGCATTTTTATCATGTTGATCTGAAAACTTTGGTGGTCAGTTATGCTGTACAGAGCTTGAGAGTGTTCACAAACAGATTACCATGTAAATAATGCACTGTAGGTGACATCAAAATCAGTCTTCTRAGAAACGTGAGGATGACACAAAAACAGGACATCATAAACTATTATTTTACATGAAACAGGAGCTTAGGTTCCTAGTATGGAAGTAAGGCAGGGCCTAAAATGAATAATTTCTTTCTCTCTAAGGCACATCTTTTGCCTTTTGTTGTGAACCTTGCTTTCACCTCTTGGCTAAGACCAAATGAAGAGTTAATTGTAAATATATTCCTCTTCTGGCTACATCCCTCACAGACAAGRAGATGTTGAGTGAACTCTATGCTTAAAAACGTCTTCATCTGGATTTTGAGACTAGACACGTAAGATGAGTAATGGGAGGAACTGAAATGCCTGTTTTATCCCTGTGGTGAAAYGAAGATATAACCTGCAGTAATCCTAGCAGAAGAAAGCCTCCTATTGATGGCATCAGATAAAAGAGGACCACTAGATATCCCAATGTGTCTAACAGGAATATGAAAGATGCCCTTTTGTCCCACACTTTATAAACTGAAATCCAACGAGTAAGCAATGGAGGACACACTGGCAAATCATCAATGAATTGCAGGATCTCTTCCAGAAACACTGGAAATTGGACTGGGCCTTGTGAGAGGCAAACACAACTGACTCATCGAAACTACACAAATAGGAGCTGTGGGAGTTACTAATGCAGCTTACGTGCATGGCCTTTGCCATTTGAGTTTATTCCCAAATACATTTGCTGGAGCTGAGATGCTGATTCACATCCAGAATGCAAAMGTAAAACCTTTTTCCCTGGGAATTGTTTTACTTCTAGTTCATATTCTCAAAGCCCTGCTCTGTGCTGGTTCTTCCTCTGCCGTTTGCACTCAGTGGGTTCTTCTCTCTCCCTCAGTTTTTGCAACATCATTGTGGTGACATCCCCAGTGTGATCATACCCAGCACTATGCTGCTCCATTTTATCTTCCTGACTGCTAGTCACAAGGAATTCTCACATGAAGGAGGATTTGTGAAAAAAACATCACCTCTGCAGGCTGCCTCTGTCTTGTTTCCACTTTTTGGTTCCTGCCTTGCTGCTCAATCTCAGTTGTCTGCTGAATCTCATCTGTGTCTTCTCCCTGCTTCTTGACTTAGGGTACCTTCAAAGCAATTACTCAGCATGTAGCAAGGGAGACACCTGTCATCTCATTACCTTCTTCTAAAAGTGGTAGTTCTGTATATTGTGTATTTTTTCCCTTTTAAATCATTCTTTTCTTTCCTGTGTTCCTCTGCAATTTTGGATATCCTCATTTATCTTCATACCTCAGTCCAGCTTTGGATCCTGGGTCTTTTAGAAGGGTGATTATGGACAGAACTAGCACCTTCATGCAACAAAGTTGCCTATATCTTGACCTGAAAAGATTACATTCAGTATCCTGGTCAAATCCAATAAATGTCTTTAGCTTGACTCTAAGCATGCGTCCATTCCCAGTAAGGCAAGAGCTTTGAGATAGGGGCCAGAGAACAGGCCTCTTTACCCCCACATCTCTMTCTCTCTCTCACTCTCTCTCTCTCTCTTTCATAGAATCGGTAGGATTGGAAGGGACCTCTGGAGATCATCTAGTCCAACCCCCCTGCTCAAGCAGGGTCACTTAGAGCATAGTAGACAGGGTTGTATCCAAGTGGGCCTTGAAGATCTCCAGAGAAGGAGACTCTACCACCTCTCTGGGCAACCTGTTCCAGTGCTCCGTCACTCTCACAGGGAAGAAATTCCCCCTCACGKTCAGGCGGAACTTCCTGTGCTTCAGTTTCTGCCCATTGCCTCTTGTCCTGTCACAGGGGACAACTGAAAAGAGTTTGTCCCCATCCCCTTGACACTCTCCCTTCAGGTACTTGTACACATTGATAAGATCCCCCCTCAGTCTTCTCTTCCCCAGGCTGAAGAGGACCAGCTTGCACAGCCCTTCCTCGTAGGGTAGATGCTCCAGCCCTCTGATCATCTTTGTAGCCCTGCGCTGGACTCTCTCCAGCAGCTCCATGTCTCTCTTGGACTGGGGAGCCCAGAACTGGACACAGTACTTGAGATGAGTACTGTGTCCAGAGTACTCAAGTACTCTTTCTACCACTGGACTCCAGGAGTCCCGCATTTTACTGCAGATCCATCCCCTGTGGCATTTCCTGTTGTGGAAACAAGGAGAAACCATGCTCTTTGGGGTGACATGGCTCCCAGCCAAGGCGTACAACTAGCACGTCACCTTCCAGCTCTGCTTGCACCATGAATCATCCATTACACTTTCTGGGACCCGGGAGTAGGATATCAAGGGGCAAAAGAGTTGCTTAGGGGAGTGCTCTGTGAACATCTTTTTTTCCCTGCAATAAAGTAGAGAAGAAGCTGAAACGTGAACTAATCCTCCCTCCTCCTAGTAGGATTCACAGTGCAGCTGAACTTTATTTTTAGCTCTCTACCTCTTTTTTTTTTTATTGGACTTTTTTTTATGGACATTTATTATTTATCTCACAGTTTGGCAGAGGTCATTCTTGCTCATCACTCTCTGAACTTTCAGGTAGTCAAAGACTTCAGTTCATGTCTTTTTCCTTGCTTTGATTATCTATGGTCCAATAAGCCTGACTAATGCTAGCAGAATCCAAAAGGTTGGTTTGCTAGGAAAGGAGCTTAATGCCCATTATTTTATCCCCGAGGCACTTCAGGTTCCCAGACAGCTCTGAAATTTGAGATTAGGAGGCATGAACAAGCCAGCTGATTAATTACAAGAGGTATTTTATAGATCAGATTCTATTTTTCAGACACTAAGGAACAGAGAAACCTCCTCTTCTGCCAGAAGTGTGCCTGTTTGCTTATATGGCTACTTAACATGTGAGCAGGCTACACTCTCTTTAAAAATCCTATTAAAAAGGGGAAAAGATGTTTCAGTATATTTTTTCCTTTAGATGTACAAGCAAGATGTACACCTGTAAATCTCAARCATCTCCTTTCTAATGTGTATGCAGAGGAAGTGAGGAGAAATCACATATCTTTTGCTTTAGTGAGAACAAGCYCTTCTATCCCAGCCTGGAAAATTGACTTTCAGTTTCTGGTTTCAATAAGCATGCTACCTTTGCCACAGCATGGAGGACACAACTCAAGGTGGGTTTAGAAAGAATTACATTTTCCAGTGTGCTTGCCCTATATGAAAGATGAAGGGTTTACTGTTCACTCCTAGATCCTAGCTAGCCTTAAAAGGAAGTTTACTTTACTCTTCCTGGTCTCTTAGTAGACAGCAAAGCTGTCTTTCAGCATCTAGGGATTCACAAAACAGAGTATTTTGAACCTATACACAGAAAGCCAGGAGAATTCTATCCCCATGTTTTTCTTTTTTTTTTTTTTTTTCTCACAGCACACACTTCCTTACTTGCAAGCACTGAGCTGCTGCAGAGTTGACGGCACCTTTATTAAAACCATAAGAAACACATAACTAATTTGAGGAAACATGACAACAAAGAATGAGCTCTACATGCATTGCTCTTTTTTTTCCCTCAATTCATTCAATTTGTTAGAGGTTAGCGAAACCTCAGTGTTAGATGAACACATCTAGAGTTCATCCTCACATGAGGGAGGGTGGGAAAGCATGTCRCCCACTTTCCATGAAGAGATACTTACCTGTAGCTCCATAAGGCATCTTTAGATTTTGCTTCCCTGCCGCCTGGTGTGTTGTGGGCACTGTCCCTGCTGGCTCAGCCTGCTGCCTCTGCCCTCACCAMCAACTGTCCCTGCAGGCTCCCGGTGCTGGCAAGCCCCAGCCCCAGGCCCTGAGCCATGCCAGGAAGAGTGTCTGCAAGACATTTATCTTTGGCCTCTACCTAACAGTGTCCTGATGCTTTGGACAACTTTTTACTGCAGTTCCCCAGGAACTGAAGGTTTTAGCTGGCTTGTAAGTATATCATTGTTTCATTAAATGAATTGGTTTTAACATCGAAACAGYAGAGGTACTAAATGAACAACATCTGTTAATTTCTCTCCTTGCATGATTTCCAGGGCTGTTAAAAGCTCCAAGTGCAGAAGCCAGCAGGGTAGGGAGGCAGGAAAACTAAGGAAGGCCACAAAAAATGGCAACTATCTTGATACAGAACATTTGTGTACAAATGAAAGCAGCTGCATGTTTTGTTTAATGCCCACCCTAGGTAAATGTGAAAAAGTAGGTACATCTGTGAAGAAATAAAGCCTTAAAAAAATCTGAGTGAAATGATATCATTACAGGCCATATCTTCTGCTGGTTTCCGCAGAAAGATAGCAGAGCCACCTGAGGAGTGCCAGGTGACCTCATATCTCAATATTTCTAAGAAAAAACAATACTATAAAATTTAATACACTGCAATAGCTACAGAAAGTTGCCTGAAGATGTTGTGAATGACTGTGCCTTAAAAGTTGGTGATCTCAGGAGAATAGATTAATGATTTATACAGAGTACTGAGACATATGTGTAGACAAATCAAATGCCTTAAAAATGAAATGAAATGAAATGAAATGAAATGAAATTAAGTAAACCCTTTAAAATGAAAAAAAAAAAGAGAGAGAGAGAGAATCTAGTAATCTCTCTCCCCAACTCTGGACATAAATGCTAAAAACCCATGCACTGGGGGAAAAAAAATTTTTGTCTCTGATGTAGAGTAACAAACTGGACCTGGAAGACAGGGTGAATGAAGACAATGTATTTCAGGTGGTTTCATGATTGATGATGATAGACTTTTTTTTTCCTGTTTATGAGGAGTGGTRTAAGAAAGAATTAATTTTCTTTGACTTTCCTTGGGCAGGTAGAAAACATGGCAATCAAGCATGAATAATATGAGCTGCAAGTGTCTTCTATGAATATTCAATAGGCCAGATCTTTAGCTTGCCTATATTAGCATAACATCATTTCCTTTTAATTAATGGAGCATCTGGACCAATATATTAATGGTTCTGGTTTTGTTCTTTTTTAATGAACATTCATACATATTCTGGCAAAGAAACCACCAAATGCTTTCTTAAAACAATGCACCAAGACATCCCACCCTATGGAGATATGAAAGTGGTGTTAAAGGGCTCCAAAAACTCCTCAGGTATMAAGGCTTGGGATTTGTTTGCCAGAGAAAGAGAGTTCAGGAATGGTTTATTCTGTCTCAGACAGGACATGCTTGCCCAGTCTTGCACCTCTAGTCTATGTGCACATACACTTCGGTGTAACTGCACACAGTCTGGTAATGGTATTCAAAATCAATTCCAGATATGATAGGACCATGGGAATGCCTAAATTARCTTAGCCCTCACAGAGCAAGCTTGTGTCTAATCCTTTAGTTGGGTTCTTTTATTGATCATAACTATTTCCTTTTTTGGTGTTCTCTCTAAACACATTCTAAATATAAAATAGAGCATCTGGTGGGGTCAGGTGAGGCATCGGGGTGGAGAGTCAGAGTCCTCATGCTTCTTAGCCAGAAACTACTAACTCAACATGTTCTTGCTGATCTGATGATTGCATCTCCTTGGAGCTGAGAGCATTCTCCACCCCTGCCAAGATGCCTGCACATTTGGAAGTCATAGCAATAATGTTGGGATAAACCCCTCTAGTATTTGTCCTGGTATTCCATTAGATATTGAAGCTTGTATCAAAGATTCAGTTTTGCCTTTCTCTCCTATTTATTACCTACTTAACTACTGAATCTACCTTGGCTTTCCTGTCCTTCAGTCCACTGGAAATTCATCTGCCCTTAATGAGGTGTCAAAAATGATTGATAATGCCTCTGTAATTATCTTTGCCTGCTCTTTAAGAACATTGAGGTGAGACTATCTGTCCTTGCTCATATGTGAGCATTTAGTTTGTCATCATCATTTTCTTCATTCTTTTTCACCAGACCAAACAACTACTTCCTTAATTGTTATCTCACTTTCTCACCAACTGGTCTGAAAGCACAGCTTTGAATACAAAGCAACAAATTCTGTGCTTGCACATACCTCGCTTGAGAAACCTCACAGAGGTCAACGACAAGTGCAAGRCAGAAATTAGAGCACAAGTCAGCCTTAGAAAAATGTACTCTTGTATGCTTCAATATACTGCTCCTAGTTAATACACCTTGACCCCAAATTAGCTTTGAATTCTGTGCTTTCATCCAATGTGCCAGTCTCCAGGCCAGGTCTCAATATTAGCTCAGATTCTAGCCTTTCATAGCCACAGTTTCACTCCTGAAGTCTTTTGTTTGAACTCCATTCACAAACCAGATGGTAAAGTCAGATTTACAAACAGGAACTTAATCTGGTGGGGTCAGGTGAGGCATCGGGGTGGAGAGTCAGAGTYCTCATGSTTCTTAGCCAGAAACTACTAACTCAACATGTGGATGGAATGCTCTAGAGCACCGAATTTACAAAGAACAAATAAAATTATTTGCTTTCAAGATACATGGGGAAATTTAGTCTGTTTGTTCAGACTGTGATATCAGGGAAAACATCATTACAAATTAAATCAGAAGCATGAGTGGAGCAGATGAAGCCCATTTTCATTGAAAAGGAATTTTAAAATAAATGTTGATGTCTAGGATAACAAAGATTATTGTGGTTTTTATCTTCATAGTAAAGTGGTTGAAATTCAAACATAAATCCATTTATTTCAATTTCTCTTGCTTGTACATAGAAACCTTATGACTAGATCTTTTTTTTCCCACTGAATGTTTAGGAGTGTTAATTACTGTTCATCTCAAATGACTGAAATCTTCTTAAGTTAAGGCACTGAAGCTGAACAGCAAAATGTACATGACATAAAGTAACTAAGCATCAGATATTTTTCCTAGGAACTTATCAAGATTCCTTCCATTGACTTTAGTGAACAGAAGCATCCGTCCAACCTTTCTATCTGTAGGCATACCGAGGCATATGTAGTGGGCACGTCATCCTGGTATTAGAGAAAAGCCTTCACTAATCATGTCCACTGTGTATTCCTCAAGGAGGCTCATCTCATTTTAGACTTTTACAGCATAGACATCTATAGATAAATATCTTACTGAGCTCTCCCTCCAGTCAGTGGACTGAAATAGGTATGACCTATCTCACTTAGGCATCAAGTCCAGAAGAGGAGGAACCATGCCCTAGAGCATCTCTTTTTCTCCTCCTTGGAAGATACCTCTACCTGGTCAGTGGATCCCTTCCGAGCCTCCCTCCTCTGCATTCGCTTGGATCTGATGTAAAATCTGGGCTGGTCACACAGAGATAGGATTTTCTTTGATTGATTCAGAAACCTTGTCAGAGCTGGAAGCAACATCCAAGCAAGAGGCACACGGTCTTCTTTTCTATTTTCTTATCTGTGAGAAGACAGGGATGTTTCTTGTTTTGGTAAGAGATGGAAATATAACTGTTAGCACCCCTAATGCCARTCTAAAAGAGGATCAGTATTACAGTATGGCTGGCTGTTTCTTATGGCTCAAGCTTAATGAAATGCACACTCGCGTTTATTAGATTCACTACATTTATTTTAAGATCTGTTTTTGCAGTTCAGATGGAGCCCTGTGAAGAATGGCTACGGTTTCATTGCCATCATTATTTTTTCATTTAAATTCACCCACATCTTCCTGTAATTGGGTTTCCTGATTTGGAGTCCTGCAGGATATGGGTTTTCAAGGTTCTTTCAACCTATCAGTCAGGCTAATGTCCATAGCCAAATATGGTTTGTCAAGCGACTGGAAAAGATCAATATGCACACTGTGCTTCTACCACCAGCTTCTATCACCGAGCTCCTGGTCTATCCTAATCCAGTTACCACTGGCATAGATGAATCCTGTAGCTATTCTAAGTATCCAGTCAGTAAGCAGAGAAGGCTTTAACATTGGCACCAACGTGAATTTTGTACATAACATTTTTCCCCCCCTGAATTGGAGAAAGCATACTGAAACATCATTGCTGTTCGGAAGGATGCCATTCTGGAAACAAGATGCCAACTACAAAAATCCCTCTACATAAGCGGGGGGCATGCCCAAACTGATCAGCTTTCCATTTGGTAATTTTTATGGTGACAGTGATAAGCTTCGTAGCAGTTATCCATGCATAAAACATAAATACYAGTTTATGTTCCTTTTCAGTGCATATTTCTAAGCACTGAAAAGGAATATTTAGATGCTTTTCAAAATATACAGTGATACTGATATGTTTAAAGAAGAATCTGAATGTTTTTTTCACATAAAGAAGGCCTAAGAACATGCTATTTCAGCACAAATTTGTCTTAAATACCCCCTTTATACAGAAGTCTGGATTAGGTTTTTTTAGTTTCTTAAGTGCAGGAATACCCAAATGTACACTAAAACTTTTAAATTTCTTACTACTGTTGTATCTGCTTCAGTTTTTGCTCTTGAAGCTGACATCCTGGGAGACAGGAGTTCTTTCTTTTCTTCCCTTTTCCCCCTTTTTTTTTTTTTTTTTTTTTTTTTTTTAAGAGATTTTGATAAATCCGAGAATGAGTATGATTAGCCAACATGGATGAAATTGGTACTTGCTGTACATTCAATAAAGGCAAGAATTTTCTGAAGCATCTTAGCCATGAAGGGCAAAATGTTAGAAATAGAAGAAATGCCAAGGAGGAGAATGACAGGCTCTTTAACAGCGCAGTGAATCTCCCCTTTTTCACTCCAGCTAGAAATGCTGCAAACTACAGATGCTTACCGCAGGCCTAACACCCACACGGCTGCTGCGGGTCAGCTGCAGCCCAGGAACTAATGATGTGCTGATGAAGTACGTTCCAAGTGCCCCACCTCGTTGCACATGCTATTTCAGTTCCTTGTGCACGGAAATACCCCCCGCACGGGGCGCGTGGCTGGCGAGGGCACAGCTCTGGCGAGGCCTTTTGGGCATCCCACCAATCTGTGGTTTTTCCGAGTCTCTGCGACGTGAGCTCAGTGGAGCAGAAGCTGCCTGGTGCTTCCCAGGRGTGAGCCYTGAGTGAATTAYTAGCTTGTATAGATATTTTTAAGGTGCAAACGTAAAGCTTCCTCTCTGCTAATTGCACGTTATTTAGCTTTTGGCAGATTGCCACTTTAAAAACAGACTTTGGAAGCACCTGCAGGAAGGTAAGTGGTGCYGAAAAGGTAAACGTGTTACACTGAAAAAAACCAGCGTGTTATTCAACRATGTGACTGAAGTATTGTTTAACTCCAGTGCTTTCTTGTTTTAATTAAACATGCCCCATTCTTTCTTTTAGGAAGAGAATGTCACCTAAGAAGCATAATGATAAAAAATTAATTATTCAGATTTTCTGAGGACAAGGAAAGATTTCTTTCTCAGTCGATTACAGTGAGTCAGTCTGTCAGGGCCAAGAATTAGCACTAAGTGAAAAGAAGCACAAGTGGGTAATTAACAGCAATAGCAGCAACACCACAGTTGGGAGCTCAAATCATCAAAAATTGTTCTTCAGGGGCTCTCTTTGTTCAGACTGGCTGGGAAACGAAAGCAGTGCACTTTTCCCTCAGAAACTCAAAGTGAACCATTTATATTTACCACATAACTCCCCCGATCCCTACTGTCAAGATCTGATCCCAGCACATTAAAATATACAAAAAAAAAAAAAAAATCCTATCTTTTCATTCACAGCAGAGTATTCTGAATCAGATCGTCTGTCCAGAAACTTGAGGAATGTATTTTGAGAAGAGAATTGTTCCTGCTTGTTGAGAGGCCCGGCTTTACTTCTGAATTTAAAAGTTTCTAGTGTAAGTGGGAGATGGTTACTTGAACTTACACATCTTTCTTCAGAACTACATTTTTCTAGTGTATTTCTCTACTATAGATGGAGAGCACTTGTCAGSTTTTATCAGGGCAGGTTCCTTTCAAAGTAAGTAGAGAAAAAGCTATAATTAGAAATCGGTTGGAAATCAGATAAAAAACCACAAACTACAGCAAAATATTATCGGAAACCTTCACAATAGAAATCCTCACYGTGTGATATTGTTGAGAAACATGTAATTAGATACAATGTTCTTAAATGTGCCCAGATCAGTACCATACCTGGAAAAAAGGTTTCAGCTATCAGTCATAAAAAACTTTTATACTCTTAACTTACAGTTTTATTCCAGTGTTTCCTATTTCCTTGTCTATCCTTTATGGTATTTATCATGTCCTTTTTATTAGATGTTCATTTCATTCCGGAATCTACGAAATCATGTTGAGACTGGAAAAGCCCAAATTCCACCTCATAACCCCCAGGAATGCGACAGACTAGGCTGAATCAAACATATAACCTAAGAAACTAGGATCCTTATTTTGTTCATGATAAAAGTACGAAATAAATACTAATGTGGAGAACTCTGATGCTTAAATAGCCTTATCTTATCTTATCTTATCTGCAATATATTGCATTCTGTTTTAGTGCAATAGCACATTTTTAGGAAGAGTTTCTCTTCTCGAGCTTTAAGTATCTTGGTGTATATAATCTGATATATCCAATAAATCAGATTGGAAATATATTTAGAACTAGCCACACTTATGAGGGATTCTAGTTCCAAGCTGATACAGATGCATCCGTAGAACTTGATTTTTAAGAAAGAATATTAATGAAAGAAAAAAWTTGTATTGTACAAATAAAGCCAAAAATGACAAAACAAACCTTGTTAGAAAAGGTCAAATGAAGATAAATCCAGAACACCTGCCAAAACCTCCAAATATTCATTCAGAAGAGCCTTGGCTCTCAGCAGCAGCACTTGGTAGTACCACTTTGGTACTGCAAAGTGAGTGTTTTTGAGGGTCAGATGGTTGCTGCTTTGGTTCCCTTTGCATTCCTGTCATAAGTGGCCAGTTCTGCTGACGACAGAGACCAGAGCCACRGATGTGGCTCTTCTCTACTCCTTTGGCATCTGCTATACTCAGCTGGCAGCCACCTTGTGAATCAAATGACTTCTGCCTGACATTTTAAGAAATGGAGAAGCTGGAGATCAGAAAAGGGAAGTAGCCTTTTATGTCCTGGTGCTAAGGATCCCCTTTAGAGTCAGGCAGAATTTGGCTTTCCAGTAAATACTTTTAAAAATACAWTTTTGCTTTCATGAAAGGTTGCTGAAATAATACTTGTGTGTATATCATTCAGAAGAAGATAGGATCTTACCATTAATCTCTTAATTTAACATGGACTATATCCTCCCTATGTGATTGAGGATTTTACCTTGGCMTGGTTAACCCTGAGGTCTCCCATTAGCATTTTCTTCTCAGTTAGCTCTTTCAAAGGGATTATTGTGCATACATATATTGTGTAATCTAGGTATGGTATAATGAGAAGCAGTTAGACGGCGAAGGGAGGTCAAAAAAAGCAACAACAGGAACTCAGAAAATATGAGGATATAAATAAAAGGACAGGTGCTATCTTCAGTCATGTAACGTGATGGGGACACAGTAATTGACCTAAAAATAGAGGRGACTAAAAGAAAACATTCTGAAAAAGCACTAGAGGCCATAACCTCAGCTGGTATAACTCAACGTACTTCCACAGAAATCAGTATAGAAGTGAATCACTATAGCAGAATAATAAGACCTTACATATTTATAGAATAAAAAGTAAAAACAGCGCTTGTCAGAAAACACTACTCAAAGCTAAAGAAAAATGCTTATTGATGTAGACCACATTCTGGGAACAGATCCGTGATTACTATATTATGCTTACAGTAAAGGCAGGCAATGCATAGACTGGGTTAATTTTAAATACAAGTTAAGTAAGAAACATTCGGTAACTATGATACAGATGGTAACAATCCTAAAAAAGAAGGGATCATGTTTATATTTTCCTCCATGGCAGTATTTTTGGAATGACAATGGCTAAATCAGAACAAATACTTAAGTGGATCATGTGCAGCTGGATATATATCTGATCAAATTTCAAACCTTGACAGTTTTGCCTCGGATATAATTATCTCAGGCTCTGCAGAATTACTGAAGGAATTTTACTTATCAGAGGCAACTGTTAATTTTAAAGGATGGGCATTCCACATCAGTCTATGGACAAAAGGACCAAAGGCTAAGGTCATCTCAGATAACCTAAATCTAAATTTTCTTGCTTTGAAATGAGATACTAGATCTCCATTTTCTCCTGCCTGCTTAGTTTGTTCTGGATCCCATCTTCAGCAATTTCACTATTGTGAAACCTCAGGGGGCACAAAAGATGAGGAGTCTTTGGTAGATCTTTCATTTAGACAGAAGTTTCACAAAGTGGGAGAAATTCTGTACCTTGATCAGTAAACAGTAGGAGAAGCATGTTTTCTGGCTGACCATGCAGGCCAAGAACACTGCTGAATCTGCAGTTTAATCACTGACAATTTATGCAATAGTCTACAATTAAAAACAGAGTTTTCACTTGAAACATATCTTACGCAAGCAACATATGTTTTGTGCAATCCAGATTAACTGTTCCAGTCCGCTAAAGGAGTAACCTCATTCCTGGCGATCTGAGACGAGACTATTTCCTTACAATGCTGTTATGCTTTAGGAAGCCAAGCTCAGCGTTATCATTGCCACTGACTCAGAGCAATAGCCTTGCTGCTGTAAATCTGTATAGAGCTGTGAGCTTTAACAATATGCAGATTTAAGCCTACTGAAACTGCGACTTTTGTTTAAGCAGGACTTTAGACTGCCATGAGGCACAAGAATAATTGCATCCAGAAGTGTTTTCCTCCCACAGTGGCTAAACGCAAAATCCGGTAGTGCAGCCAGTTCCTCAGATGCATTGCTGGGTCATTGCACCCATTTCACACATTCATAGGTGAGCAGTCTTGCATGAACCATTTCAAAATGGTGTACTTTAATACAACAGAATAATGATGATAAAAAGTAGGCAGTCTTTTATTTTCTTTTTTAACAAGTCTATGCAAGCTAAGGAATACTTTCAATAGCACAAAAATCAGACTATTTAATACAGACTTTTTTAATAGCCTTGAAAAATATGTTTACTCACAAAATTGAGTTCTCAGCCTGCTGAAGAAAAATGAAAGCTGTAAACATGTATTATTTCTGGAGGACTAGGACAGCCAGAAAGTGTTATGGAAACATTATGGTCATTGACTTTAAATGAAAGCCAACAAATTTTTAAGCTAGCTAGAACAACAAATTTGATCTGCAGTGCCTGATTTGCAACTGAATAGGGTAAAACTAAACAGAAGTAAGATATATGCCTTAAGGTTACACTTTAATAATTCAAAAGAGCATTAAATTAACATACACATCATTTTTTTTCAAACAGCAGAATGAAAAAATGCAGGAAATTTTCAAAAGTACTTGGAGCTGTTTGCAAACCTGCACCAACTTTTCTAGAAGAGAATTCAGAATTTTGCACATCATTTTGAACTAGGTCTTCTCAGATGCTTAGAAATCTCTTTTGAGAGCCAAGCAGAGACTTGGCACTAAGTTGAATTCTGTACTGCAATGTCATTAAACAGAATGCAGTAGGATAATGTAGCAATAATCCCTTTTATTCTCTTAATATCTTCCCTTTGGTTTGTTTTGCCCAGAAATATCGTAGAGATTTTTTCTTGTTTTTACCTGAAATATTCCTGCTGCACTGCTCTGTGAAGCAACTACCTTGTCCTCCATCAAATATGTCAGCAGTTGCCCCTGCAAAGCTCATAGGATGGTGGCAAGTGCTAATGAGAAGTCTGATAAGCAGCAAAAGGTATTGATGGTTTGATTATTTATATTTAAGCATTATAAAATATCTGCAACCATCCAGCTAATCACACACTGTGTCACCTCATGCTTCTCTCATTACATCTTATTAATGTAGCACTTTGTTCATGTGCTTCAGAGTAAGTCTGCACAAACTTAAATGAGAATCCTCTGCCTTCTATGCACAACAGAGACGTGTTCCTTACTAGAAACTCTACTGTTAACCTTGCAAAGAGTCATGAGAGGTCTGAGGAGCTTTCAGTGGCAGAGAAATGTTAGGGAAGCCTCATAGTGTGTTTATGTCTCTTTTCATAAAGACAAGTGTATCTAAGGCTCTGAAGCGGTACCAGATTGCAGACCAAGTCTGTGGCAGTTCAAGACCTGATTAGCAAATCTGTGCAAACATCTTCCATTAATAATGGGGATACTCTTTCTGACCCATGCAGTGAAAAACATTCAAATCAAATTATTTGAAATCCCATTTATTACATATTTACTGTGCTTTTTCCAGTTTGACAGAAAACCCAGTCTTAAATATTGACTTTAGACTAGAACAAAGTCACCTACTGAAGGCAGAATAGAAATGTGGCCAGTAGAGTTGGGATCTTTCGAGCAAGACTCTTAAAACAAAAAGCTGATTAGTAACTGATGTTCTCCTGCACAGATGACAGTACCAGTAACATTATGAATACTACTTGTTTTCAAAAGTTGGAAACATCATTTTAAACAGCAACAGTATTGCTTTAGCTGTGATGATATAAGGCCCCTGGCAAGATATGTAGGAGGAACTGACATGTTTTTGTAGGCCAACTGACATAATTGGGGGAAAAACAAACAAGAAAGTATTTCTGCAGTTTCTGCAGTTTGCAAAACCTTGTCTGCTTCTTTTTTTTTTTCTTTTTCTTTTTCTTTTCCAATATCCACAAGTCTAAGAAAATAAAGTATCTTTCCTCTTTTATAAGAGGCAAGCTAACAGAGGAGAGGAAGTGTAAATGTGCTTGAGGACTTAGAGAAATACAAGATCTTAGATAAATTAATTAAAAGTAAACAAACAAACAGAAACCCTTGTGTGAACATCAGGGATTTTAAAATGGTAAATAGAAAGGACAGAGAAGGGCATATTTCATTCCCCTTTATACAGAGTATTGCATTTCATTTGTTTGGTTACACCATTTAACCAGCAATGAGACACCCTAGGAGATATTCCTCACATTGGCAGATCTTAGGTGAGAAAATGTAATCCAGACAGCTGGGTACACTAAGGGAACACAATAAAATAGAGTAAAACAGAGTTTCTGCCACATAATGCATTTTTTGATCCTATCCCTTAAGGTCTTCTGGTGCTTTCCCAACTTCTAACTGCAAAAGCAAGAGAGGAAGGTGAAACCGGAGACTCACACCCATCACCAGCCTCTGAAGCTTGTCTCTAGTAGACAGCAAGCTGTTCTGTCATCAGCTCCAGCTGAAGAGCCTGCTGATGCACAAATGGTTTTGCATGCTGAATTCAATGGGAAAAATGGAAACAGTTCAGTATGTTATGTACTTATAAAGCTAGATTTTCCTGCTCAGATGATTAATGCAGACTCCACTAGGACATGATGTCTGACATTAAGACYTATAGTTTTAGTATTAGGCTAAGCAAGCAGATTTTCTGAACTCCTTTATCCTCATTTGAGTTACCCAAGTAAAAGAAGATTTCCCCTGGAGCTACTCCTGGAACAAATGATCCAAAAGCAGTGTCCCCTCTTTAAAAGTGGGCATTGGCAAGCTGCATGCCTTCCAGATGACTTTGTTAGGCCTTTTTCTCACAACACTGCAGCTCCTCTAATCACATGCACAACTAGTATGGTTAACATACGTGTGTCATCTAGAAAACAACATCCTCARAGCATCCAACTCTTTTTCCAAATGTACTTGCTCCCATTACAGAGCTAAGGGGAATAGAGAAGATGYACCATTTTTCACAGCTCAGATTTGCACTTACCTGCAGTGCATTCCTGAGCCCTTATCCTCTGCTGGGGCTCTGYATCAAACCTGAGGATCAAAYCTGGCTTTCAGGATTGACAGGAAAAAAATGAAACAAARTTAAACTCRCTTCATGAGGAGCTGGAGAAGAGTGGTCCATACCTGYTCAAYTCCTGCCCCTTTGGAATAACATCATACAGCACCAGCRTCTCCAGGGACCCTCACTGGAGGAGTTGCTACTGCTGTAGCTCCTGGCATGGCACACCGTGAAGGGCTCCTGGRCTTGTCTTCACTCACCCTGTCTGCCCTGCACTTTTAAACTGAAGACTTGTTTCTATTAGTTAAAATAAAGCAGCTTTGATYTCTGTCCTGCACCCTGTTCCTCAATAGATATTTTTAAACTCCAACTTAATAAGAAAACCCTAAAGAGTTACATCCTTGAAAACAACTTTTTAATTCCCCTGCATCCCAAAACAATCTGRATAATCCATCTCTAAGTCTCCTCATTAAGGCTAGAGTTACAAAATCTCAATCAAATTTCTGCTTGAGGTTTTACAAATCTGRTCTTAATACACATACTTAGAGCTGGAACACAGATCAGCTTGAAACTTAGGGGAATTAAAGCAAATAAAAGCAGCAGATAGAACCTGTACACCAAATATTCCATCCATTATAGCTGACATGAGAGAACATACCTATTTTTTATGGAGCTAGAGTTCCCCTTCTATCTGATGGATAATTTGAGTTGCTGAGTAAAGGAATAGAGAAAAGTAAAAAGCTAAATCATTTCTAATTTTCTTTTATTTATACCTTAGACCTAGCTGAAATATCTGGAGTTCAGTTTTTCATTATTTCCAAGCCTTGAAAAGGGATTGTTTATTTTGACTTGTTACATCACAATGAAGAAGTAAGGTTGCTATTAAAAGCTTATTAAAGATCTTTTTAATCTAACATTAATTAACTAGTGAAGAGAAATGCATGTTAACAGAGTTTGAAGCAACCTGATGAAAAGTTGTCTCCTGTCTCTTATTAAACTCATTTGGCTGTGGCAATTCACCACTTGCCTATTCCTCCTGTCGTTATAAAATCTTGCAGCCTAGGTAGAAATTGATTTCAAATGTGAAAAACAAGAAAGGAGAAAAAAATAAAATAGGATCATCTGTTTTGTCAACACCTTTCCAGGCATCCTCCATACATCTTTTCCTTTACAGATGACCTTTACCAAGATACATTTGTCTAAGAGTTGAACAATACTTCCATATTTTATTTGGAGTTTTGCAGTCTTTGTTGATCCCAAGCACCCAGCAGACAGCTTTCCCATCCATAACATTCGTATCTAAGAATGATGAGGTCCTAGAAGAGACAGGGAGCAGGAAACAAGGGTTTAAAGTACTCTATTATATTTCACGGAATTATGGTGATAACAGCCCTGGAGAAATTCTCATTTCCTTGACAGTGATAAGAATCTTAGGTAGATTTGGCTACTGTATCTAAAACAAGTTATATATGCCTGCAAAGCAAGGTTATCTTTAATAGCAAGATTATGGTTGGAAACCRTTCCTCTGTAAATTCCTCACAGAAGCAAGGAACACAATACGAGAATTATAACTACTAGATTTAATTAACTTCTGATCAAAAATAAAGCCTCAGACTGATATTTTCAAAGACATTTAAATCTTTTAAATCTTGTTCGGTGAGAGCTCCCCAACAACCAGACTGGTAGAGAGGTATGCCTTGAAGGGAGGGGAATCAGTAAATATGATTCAGTAGAAGTAAGTTTTCACTCATGAGGTTCCAGAAGCCTTCAGCTTGCACTGTTATATATACTTGTACATACACGCATACACACTATAAATATATACTAAAAAGGTATGTATGTATATATATTCAGGTRGACTAAATGCTGTCATCTTTCCAGTGTCTAATTTAATACGAAAACCAATATGGTCATAATAGGTCAGCCTTCTTCTGAACACACACAGGCATCTCTTCTTCTGCCTCCATTTCTTTGTAGTAGAGTACTATGCTCTTACAAGAAGAAGGAACAGAGAATTGGTCTTTGCCAGTCCCCTGTACTTTCTAGTCACATTATAACTGTTCTTTCCTAGCCTTGCTTTACTGCCCTTGCAGCGCAAATGATACATTTTTAGTATCATACTAGAATACTCAAGGGAACAAAACATAGTCACGTTGGCCTCCTCAGCCTTTGCGCTAAGAGCCAGGAGCTCTGCTTCCTTAGTAGTGGGAGCTCATACACACATTCCTTGTCCTGCTGTGTTCTGATGAAAGTATATGACYTTCTCAATATTCAGTGAAGATCACAATTAAAAATTAGCTTTTCTTTGTTATCTACAAGGCCTTGGAGCTCTCCTCATTTGAGTGGAGGTGCAAATGCCCTTTATACTTAGCTCTGATAGCTTATGTCTATGCTGAGAGAGACTTGTGCCAACCCAAATCCTTGTATCAGTAGTTTTTTCTCTCATAGGAACTTCTTGGCACAACTGGAATATGAAAAATAGATACTATTAAACCAGCTGGGCCAAATATTTTCCCCAAGTTATCAAGAATTTCTTTCCCTTGAGTTCAGTGATGATGCTGGCAGTTTAAAATGCATTCTGCAAGAGGGACCTTTGCTGTGATAAATGAGAATAGTTTCTTTCATTTTAATGGAATTACATTAAACTATGCAGGTAAGGATCTGAGCCTCTATGCTTTTGGATTACATCAGGAAGACATTACAGCATGGGTAAGTGGTCTCCCAGCAAATGAATTTTTAAAAGGACAGATAATGCAAGGAGAAGCATGAAAAGAATGACTTGATTTATGCAGCCTGTTCCCTCCTTCGTTACATATTCTCTGTGTTTCCAAAGACATGTACAACTTATTTAAATGCCCTTCTTGGGACAGCAGAGCATGAATATTATTTAGAATTCTCTACCTGAGAAGAAAAATACTACTGCTCTCTGGAGCTGTGAGGCTCGGGCCAGGAAGAGCTAAACACCAAGCGAGCTGTGGGGTGACGGTGTGCTGCAGTGGCCCATCACTGGTTCTATGATTCTGTGATCACCTTGGGGCCGTAGTGGTCATTGGTGCTTTGTCTCAGCACTCGGCTGGACCTGCACGCCTCCCTGCATGCTCTGGGTGGCCAGGGTGCTCCCTGCATCACTGGCCTTTTGAGTACACGGACCTCAGCTCCACCGCTCTGCTCCTCTGTCCCAGACGCTCTCCAGAGCAGGGAACAGCACACAGCAGGGACATGCAGTGGCGTTAYAGGAAGTGGCAAACCAGTCACAGCGTCAGCAAGGGTAGTGGCGATGGGCTGAAGAATTCCCTCTGCACTCCCCTCTCCCCCCTAGCAGCTTTCCAAGCAAATGAGTATCCCCATTCAAATATCCTCACCATGTATCCATCTTATCCCAGTCTTTCCCATCCCTTTCCTTCCTCTCTGCAGATAACTCAGTTCTCCTCTAATAAATAGAGTACTGGGTTTTTTGAGTTTTACTGTTTTTTCTATGCACTCTCGGACCCTTCAAATCATATCTCTTATAACTACCTCATCTACTCCTTTCTTCCTGGGAGCACAAGGAGGAGATTCCCACTACCCTGCAATCCTGCCCCACTGCCTGACCATTGTTCTCTGATAAGAAATGAAGCTGGAAGGTGAAAATACACAATGTCTGACAGATAGCTGGATAGCTTGCAGTAGGTGTATTGCCACTGAAGGAAACAGGGAACCTCCATAAGCTAAGCTTTTGGGCAAGYAATATTTGGTTTGACCAGAGACGGAAGCTGTGGAGGTGAGCAGTGAAGCGTGGAGGATTTGGCTTGCAAAAGTGGGGCTGGGTGAAAGCAATCTGGCAGATTTAGGCATGACATAAAACAYGCAGTAACCAAGGGCTTCTGCATTATAACAAGAAGTAATGATTTAATTACTGTGCCTTCRTTTGTACAGGAAGGGTTCCAGTGTTACGGCACTGGTAGAACAGAGCTCTTACAACCACCAGGAGTCCTTTAGATCAATGCTAGAATAGCGTATGATCAGGACGAGCATCTTATGTTGTTCATTCCCTCCACTCGCCAACAAGCCTGTAGATAGTTTCCTGGGTTATTGCTGCCACCTGAGCCCATCACCAGGATACACACTTACTTACTTTCTTACTCTCCTTCCAGCAAGACCTCGCACTCAACAATTACTGCACCCCCTGCACGTGCACTCACCTGCACATGAACATCAGGCAGGGACAGTGGGAGGCCTTGTTTCATGAACTGATGCYGTTTTACATAGGGGTTCATGAAGAAGTACATCAGAAGCAGCTTTCTCAGGCCTGTAGCGAAGGATGCCACCTGCCCACTCTTCAGATTATCTGCCAGACCAGGCAGGACCCTTTGTAGTCATCTTTTCAGTTTGTTGTGCTCAATCCAACAGCTACAGTAGAAAGCATACACTCATCAGACCCCTAATACCAGTACTCAGGTAATGTGAATAGTCATCATCTATACACCCCTACCAGCTAAAACTGGCTGCTGTACCTACAGTCTTTGCCATGCTGTGTCAAGACAAATCTACTGGCATCAGAAGGAAAAACATTTCAACACCGAATAAAGATTTGCCCATAGAATTTTCCAAATGTAAAGTGTATTTAATCACTGCATTTCTGTGGGGCTTCAGGGAAAGCAGCTCAGCTGTGAATGACTCATCCTTCTCAGTGCAGACCATTTGCCCACTGTGCTAAGGCAGGCAGCAGCCAGGCGTGGAATGTGTGTCAGGTCTCCTCAGGTCCACAGCTATGCACTGCTGTTGTCTTTAACTGAGGTAGTTTCCATGAAGGACCTTTCCTTCAGTCCCCCAGGAGAACCTGAAAATTTAGAGCTTGTTCCTTCAAAGACAACTTTTTGCTTACATCCACAGTGCTGTTCACTGAGGACACAATGGTGCAGAACAGCCGTAATTATGGAAAAATACGGAGATACAAGCATTTAAACAATAATGGTGGCTATTTTCCAGGAGCCTGCTGACTCCAGCAATTTTGCTATAAGGTAACTTTGTGGGTGATGCTGACTAAACAGTGACCCACTACTGGAAGCTAATAACATGCAGTCAACCTGCTTAAATACTATTTCTTTACACTGAAAAATCTTGCACTCATACGTACACATATAGATTGCAGATRGATCCATGTACAACCAGATGCAAAAAGGCACCATCAGCCTTTTATCATATAAACAAGTTAAGACAATTGTCATTGTGGTTTGCCAATGGAATAAGAAAATGCTAGTGCCCTATTACAACTCTAAATGGGAGGCATCACTGAAGGAGCACCACTGCAAAACTGTGTGATATCATCATTTGGAGATTAAATCCATACTAAACCCTTAAGTACAAAGACAATCACCAAAACAATCACTTAGGTCATTTCACATATATAGCATATTTATTGGAGAAATGCTGATCCCMCTGAAGGCAATGGCTAAACTCCTACTGTCTTACATAAGATCCAGCTTGCATTCCTGCAATCAGGAAGGAAGTTTGCTAACAAAGAAAGCATAATTTCAAGTTGGGCCAGGACACACAATGGGATAATCAAGATAGAGATATCTTTTATTTTCTTATCTAAAATTAATTATTTCCAGCACTACAGTTTCTATCTATTATGATGCTTCCAGCTATAGTTTCAGAATTGCCACAGTTATCGGAAAGAAATAAATGCTTCCAGGTACTGGAAAGCTTGYCTTTTTTAAAAGAGTAACTTCATACTTTATCCAGCACAGGAGCCTTGCTCAAAACAAGTAGCATTTTTCTCTACTTCAGAACTTTATAATAAAATACAATAAATTCCACATTGTTCATTTTTAATTAGGCATTTTATTTTTTTTAAAAAAAGCTTGTATATATGTTGTATCTGTACTTTTATAAAAAATCCTTGTATAATCATCAGGTCAAGAATCTTGTAAAAAAACTGGGAAAAGAGCAAATCTATGCCCATTCATGCACATATTTCCCTGTGAAGTGCACCATTTGTAGCAATAGGAAATAATTTGTGATAAATGAAAATGAACTTGTTGAAGATTCAATATGAAGACCTGTGACAACTACATTCAAAAGTTATTCAACTACAGAGGTAATACTAAACAACACAGAATGAAGACAGACAGAAAAAGAATAGCATTTCCAGTATAGCTGAGATGCAATTAGATACCACCTTCTTGAAAATAAAACTGGATATGCTGGTGTTTTTCAGTTTATAGTACTGGAGATATTGATGTCCCACATCTAGCTTGTATCATTCTGTTGAAATGTATCCATGAAATTGGCTTACCCAGCCAATTTGGCCTCATCATCACGTTGGGAAGCCTATTAAAAAAAAAAAAAAAAAGACTATGGTTTTAAGGAGTAACTATCTAGGATCCTAAGCTGTGGTCTACCTACTACAAAGGGTAACTGAGTCACTTCAGGAGAATTCATAAATGTTATTCAAACAACAATTTACCTCCTTTTACATACTGCCTGAAACAGCACGGCTGCCAGTGCTGATGCRAGAATCTGAGCAAATTGCTCCCAGGAKCAAACGGCTGTATGCTSTGCCCCTAATCTCCAGAAAGAGGGWGAGAAAGAAAGAAGGGGGTGGGGGAAGAAAAAGAAAGCACAGCCTGGAAATTGGGAAATGGGCAGAGCCACTGCAGGTCTGCTGATTTTTTCGGTGTTGGAGTGGTTCTCTTTTTAGTGTCTTCACCAAGACAAATAAAAGATTCCTGGTTCCGATATCAACCAGACCAGTAGCTCCTGAAATAGGGTGGCAAAAGGATGTGTTGGCTGCCCCTTGAAGAGCTGCGTTAAGTATATAAAAGCCAGTGTATACCTGGAAGAATCTGAAATTTCTCCAGCATTAWCTTAATTAAACAATGAATAGCTTCCTTTGCAACTAAATTTAATTAATGGGATATAGAAATATTGTCTAGAGAGTTCACTGGTGTTCATAGTTAATTTTTTCTACCAACTTGATATGTCTCAGTATTCTCTGCAGCTGAGAACTCCATATATAAGAGTCTTTGCAGAAACKGAATGCAAATCTGGCTTAGGTGCAGAAATAAAAATTTGTAAGCCATTAAATGCAATATTGAGGACAAAGCTAATCCTTAAAGGACGAAACAAGAATAGGTTGAGCTATTTTTTTTTTCTTTTTTATAAAGCTTTGATTTATGAAGAAGGCCTGAAAATTCTAGGGTTTGTTTTTCCTTTCCAAATTTTCCTTGGTCATTTCTTTACATTAAAATCTTCCAGAGCAGATCTAAAGGAGCATGGTCGCATGGTCTTACAGCTACATCTATGTGAGGAAAAAGGTATATTTTATTATATATGCCTGAATATTTTTATGTAGATATACAGACATACAAGTAGAACTCAGTGCAGACAGTGTTTAGCTAATGTTAAATTTCAGTTGCCTTTTAAACACTAGTGTTTAGCACTGTTAGATGTGTTTAAAAAAAGACCTTTTTTTTYCAAATGAAGATGGAGCTGTGTACAAGACTAGGGATCACAAACTCTTTGGTTATGAGACAAAGACTAACAATTATGAGGGAGAAAGACTAAACAGATTGTTCAGCATATGGATTTTTGTTGTCAGTTTTTTTTTTTGCTCAGTGCCCAGTTTAATCTGCCACTATCGGGCCCTGGAGATTGTTGTGTCTTTATGAATTCTGCATACAAACTGGCCCACCAAATAAGCAGGCTGCTCACAATGTGCATTTGAAAGCTCAAAGCAACAGCTTTAAAACATCCATTTTTCATTTTGGAGCTTTAGCAGCTGTATTCAGATTCAGAACCATCTCAAGCAAATGCCTCCAGGAAGGATAACTATCTCCGAGGAGAAGAACACAACCAAATATACAGTAATGCCAAGAGCTATTCATTAAGAAATGCAGAAGAGGGAAATCGATTCAGGGACACTAGTCACGTTTGTATTCTTCCGATAAATGGCATTACACCGTTCACTTAACCACTGTTCTGTCAAGAAAATTGTATTGCTTTCTGTGAGCCAGAAGGAAAAGAAGAGAGTTTAAAAAAGCCTGCTAGAGCTGTAAATGGTAACTGATGGCTTTGAGTAAGGATTTCAGAAAGAGAGAAAGAGGGTGAGTGTTGCCAATCACTCCACTGTCTTTCCAGCTGCATGCAGCTGCTGCTGGGACGACAGGGGACGTCGCCAAAGGCRGAGGACAGAGGTGAAGCTGGCTCACAAGCAGCACAAACCAGGTCTTCAATGCAACAAAGCAATGTGCTTCATGATTGAATAGGAAAAATGAAAACATCCAAAGGGGTTCCTGTTCTACCTGTGTGCACATGCGCATACACATATCCAACCACGCTCACACTAACCAGAGGGAAATGTGAAAGGGCTTGAATGTGAAATGAAGGAACTACACACGTGCAGTTCATACATCTTCATGTATGTGCTGGCAYACAAGAAACACCTACTCCATCTGCTGATGTACATACAGTGTGAATTTGATGCTTACTTGGTTTTGCATGCTGCATTGACTGACTCAAGAGCAGAAACATACAGAAACTAAAGACACTAGGGTATTTCCTGATTATGACTGGCACCGTGAAGTATTCATACTTTTATTAAATCATCACACCAATTTCCACTTGGAAAAACAGACAGCAATCAAAAAGGGACTTCTTTGTAAAAATCAAGTCTTTAGGATTTTATAAACAGCCAGTAGGGAAATCTCCTTTCTTTTCGGATGCACCACAAGGTGAGCTTGAAAAGCAGCACGGAATTCCCATCAGGTGTTGTGGGAGCCCTCTGAATAGCTTTCCCACAGGTTGGTGATGAAAAACYGTCATTCCTCTAGTTAAGATGGTCACAGCACAACTCAGCGCAGAGCACCTGAATGCTATCTGGCAGTTAGCACTGGGATTCMCCACAACAAGACACCAAGTGTTAAATGCAATTTTGCTTTTCCTGGGCTCTGTTCCCATCYTACACTTGCAAAAGCTCCTTCTCCACGCAGCAGATGACCCCTCCTGCTTCACAAGGAGGGAAGTGCAGTGCAGCTGGCTTCCCACCCACCGTATAAGAGCTGCCACGTGTGGTGAAAGCAAGCTCACCTGCCGTTCTTCAACATAGACTGTAGTGCCCCCTCAGAGTGGACTATGAGAAACAGCGCATTTACCTGTGAGTCCTTTCTAGGCAAATCCTCCCTGCCTGCTGGATAAGCAGATCAGGGCTTCCTGGGCTGAGCTGTATCTACACCAACACTGCTAATTTAAATAACCACTGGTGACCCTAATTTCCATTAATTTGTTGAATCCTACCTTTAAACATGTGGTTTACTCCTCTACGGTATCTTGTATTTTTTAAATGCACTCTCTAACAAAAAATGCTTTTTCAGAAAAAGCACTTGTTCCCTGATAATTCTAAATTAGAACTGCCCTAACTTCTGCTGCAAGAAACAGTGAGCAGTCCTTCTCTAGTTATCTTTTGCACATCATTCCAGGTTTTATCATCTCTTTCTCATGCTGAAGAGAGCCAGTCTATTTGAGCTCTTCTCCTATGGAAACCATTTCTTATCCTTGATCATCTTATTGCCTTTCTCTGCATCTTTTCTAGATATACTATGCAGGTCTAGTTTTCTTTGGAAAAGAGGGGAATAGGAACCAAATGCAATCTTCCAGATGTGGGTGCACCATCGATTTTATACAGTGCCTGAGTGCTGTTCCATTTGGCTGTCTATTCCCTCCTAMTAATTTTTTGCGGTTGATCACTGAGGAACTTCCCACTGTGCCTCAAGGATGTTTTTCCCAAGTAATGATAGCTAATTTAGAGAATATCATTGCATTTGTAGCTAAGGATAACCCACCTGCAACACCTTGTAGTTATTTAGCRTGCTAAATCACACTAAAAGGATGCTTCATTTTATCACATCTCATAGCTCATAAATGTGAAAACCTTCTGTATTTCTTCACAGCGAGCTGTAGGTTGGACTAGTCTGAATAACTGCTTATCATCTATAAGTGCAGCCAGCTCATTAATAACTTGCTTTTTCAGATCACTCAGAAATTTGCTGGAAAGCTTTGCTCCCATTCTGAGGTCTTTGGGCCAACCTTCTCAGATATTTCAATAACCATCCTCCTTCAACAAAGTAGACAATGGCTTCTTACTTTTATCTCCTATCTTTTAAATAGTACTTAATTCACAGGATTMCCTCTCTCCCCCACCCTTCGCCCCAACATGCTAGCTTAGTTTCTTTCAGACCATTTGCCYCATCTACCTACAGTGCTCCTTTTATAATCTGAATAGCTTCTGGCCCTACTGAGAAGGCTTCTCGTATGATGYGTTTGGAAAAAAAAATCTATTAGCTTTTGTGCCTCTTAGCTTGCCATATTATACTTTTACATCTAACCCCACCAGAATTTGTGCCCTCTTCAATTTTCCTCCTTTAGATTTGACTCCTACAATTTAAASACTATGTTTTTACTCCTAAGAGTCTCATTTACTCTTGCTTAGCAATGCTAWCTTTTTTGCATGTGTGTGAGTAGAGACATCCTTTTTAACTGGAGAATTAGATYTACTCTGAGCCTCCAGTGCACCTTTAAACATAATGCAAGATTCCATGATACTTTCAAGCACTTCGTACTTTAACTGGTCCTTTTACTTCTCCTTTTTTGCTTGCTTCCTAGTGCTTATACATCACCCCCTTCAAAGTAAAAAACCCACTGTGCTAGGTTTTCTGTATGGCACCTCTTCAGTAAAAAAGAATTCTCCTATTTTCTTGCTGGGAAGCCTACAACCTACTTCATCATGTTTTCTGTCTGTAGTAGCACTTCTGTAGCACTGCAATCCTACAAATTTAGTTTGTCCCTTTGAAAGCAATCATGAGGACAAACACTAACTACAATAACATGCAGAATTATAAAACTACTATAGCTGCTGCCTCAAACAAAAAAGCATACGTAAAAAAAAAAAAAAGCTGAAAATGAAAACTGAAAACTAACAATTCCTTAGCAAATACGCACTGACAGCTCTTGGCCTGTCAGGTAACTCTGTCTCCTCAGCAAGATGAGTGAGCATATATACCACCTACTAATGTTTCCTGCTGCTTGCTTTGGACTCATCCCACCCTACCTGGTAAAGACCTGTCCTTAGGAAGCTCCCAGCAGCATCAATCTCTTCTGGAAACAACCATAGGGACCATGGTCTATGAAAGTTACAGCAGCTGGGGTTCAGCTGTTCATTTTGGTTTCACCACACTTAATTCTGGAAGCTTTATGAAATCCTAGTTGGAGACAGGTCAAATCCTGGCAACTCTGATCCACAAAAGAGGACATTRACCTTAGTTGCAAAGTCTCTATCAGCTCTGCCATGGACAACTGCTCCCACAGGCCAAAGCACAGACACTTGGTGGTAAACAGGGATCCATCCGTACAGCAACATGAAGACTGTAGCTAGAAGCAGGAGGTAGAAATCTATACTGCAGCCTATGGAAAAGGCTCTCTTTCAAATACYTGAAACAAATCCTGGCAATTTTCCAGTGTTGTAGAATACTTAAAAACATCAACATACATTAACAGTGCAGATATTTGTATCTGCTTCAGTACAAAACTGAGAACAGAATAAAATAATGAAAGTATGTGCCTAAATGCACGCAGCCCAAATGCACCATCACAGTTCCTGCCTGCAGAGCATAATAATAGCATCAGAAAAATAGCAGAGAAAAAATATCAGCATTAGTATTAAAAGAAAATTCATGTTGAAAACTCTTTAAGAGGTATCACTTACGCTGTAGGAATAAAAACTAGGAAAGGAAAAAAAATAAAATAAAAATCAGAGTAGTGAAAAGAATCACATTTAACCTATTGAGCCCTAGCCTTACTTCTTCCAAATCATCTTAATCCAAGCTATTTCATAAGCTAATTAAGAATCACTATATTGTATCCTTCCCTCCTTATTTTCTTTCATACATTATCTCCCATGAGTAAGGAAGCTTCCATTTCCTTTCATCTGTATTTATCTGCTAAGATATTAAAGCTAGCAATATATTGATTTACTCATTTTTAGAACAAAATTTATTAGGAAACTAAAATTCTAAGTCTTAAAGTGATATACAATCAAAAATTAAAAATTTTAGCTATTGAGGGCAGCAGAGGTTTTTCTACATACAGTAGTTTTGATAGAAAGATATGCACTAAACATGGTAAGTATCTCCTTATGCTAAAGGATTTTATCTTTTTTCTTCCTGTTTCTTTTCTGTGAAATAAACAGACGTAATTCAAATATTTGAGTTGTCAGGAATACTAGCTGTGTCAAGTCAATAKAGCTGAGGAAGAGTAAATTCATTTATTTCCCTTGTCAGCCAAATTCACCTTGAGGGGTTTGCATGTATTGGTTGTCAGAGCATTACCACGATTTTTAGATTTTAAATTGAGATTTCTGAATTGGCATCAAAAGAAAAAAGGAAAGTTCTGTGACAAGAGATGTTTGATAGAGAATCAATTAAAGAAAATCAGTAAAACTGGAGAACTGATATGAAACCAAAGTCCTTCACAGAGTACAGCTTAATTCAACTTAAATTGTTTTTGGTCAGGATTTTTAACATGTGAAGCCAGAAGTGTAAAACCACACCAGCCCCAGAGCCAGCTCCACATACCAAGAAACGAAGTGGAAAAATAAGAAAAACTAAAGAAAAAATCTTTAGACAGTTTTCTCACTCATTTTGGGGGGAGAGAGTTGTTTTTTAAAAAATCCTGCTCGAAAAMCAAATTTTAAAAACCTATAGGTGATAGACTGACAAGATCTTGGTAAATGCTGCTCTTCAAAGCATTTTGACAGTATCCTCTGAAGCAATTTCTGCATTTACTTGGGAATAAAGAGCACTGAATTCCAGGTTAAGTTTGCATCTCCAGTTTGCTCTCTTCCTTAGCTAGCCCCCCTGCCCTGCTTTTTCCTAAAGAAGCATACTAGCAGGGACCCAAAATATTGCTCTGGTAATACACAATAGAAAAAAGATAAATTTTGTTCTAAAGGAGATTTTGCAGAAATTAAGAGAATTATACCAGGCAAGAACTTGGCTCAGGCTATACAGAGTCGCTGCAGGTGGCACGTGCATATCTGCTCGCAGATATTAAACGTTCTGTTTAATAAGTTTTCGTATCTAGCTGGTACCATGCACCAGTTTATCTGTGCTCTTCACATTCATGTTTGCATTTACTGCTGTGGGCTGTGGTGTGGGTGGGCAGAGCCTGGGGGACTCAGGGCAGCAACTCTGCAATGCTGGAAATCTCAGCAAGGCASAGGCTGGAAAAGGCACCTATAAAATTTTAACTAAGCAGGATGTGCAAGCAACTGCCTCCTATCTTCAAAAAAAAAATGTAATTAATTGGGGGCAGTCAGAAAAGCCAGGGAGCAGATATTTTTTGAACTAATTGTGCTGTTTAGAAAACTTAGCACTCTTAGTATTCCAATGTAGTTCATCAAAAACACCCAAAGCTTTTTCTTTGTGGGAATAAAACAGTGCAAACAGGCAAATCAATCAGTAAGAGCAGCTACTCAGAACTCAGCCCACAAGGATGACATAAAAAAGTTATTTCCATACACGTTTAAAGAATTAATTTTTTTTTTCCTGTTGTCTCACCTAATCTGGAATAAATTTTAGGGACAATTTTCTTTTAATAATGTTCTGAAAGAAGTAAGATAAACAACACGGTGCCCTCTAAAACTTAAAAGAATATACCTGTAACAGAAATAATGGATAATCTACTGGGATTTTTTGAAATTTTTAAAGATTGTCCTCCAAAAATTCTTTTTTGTAAAGCAGCACTTTATACATTTTTAATACATACTGCTACAACCCATATTCCAAWGCTAGTTAGACTGGCTCTACTGGGACCCAGAGATAAGTACCATTTTACTACGGTGATAAAGGACAAGAGAAATACATTCTTGTGCATTTGTTCCCTTTGAAAAGTTTATCTGTGAAAGCAGAAAACCATGACATTTTCAAAGACAGCAAAGCTTTAAAATACTCAATTTATATTCAAGGCTGAGTTTCACTGCATGAGCTTTTTATTTTCCAAAGCATTTATCAATAAAATTATCTAAAACTACTTTCTTGCTAAAACACAATGCTCAGGCTATATATTCACTTAATTTGATTATTTTAAAGAAGGCTGCATCCTAAGGAAAAAAAAAAAAAAAAGAGAGAGAGAAGAAATCACACAGGCTAGCCCAAATGCAGACTGACGAACCTAGTATTATTTACATTTTCAGTTAGCTATTTGCTGTCAGTGTTAGTAGTTTAACTGGAGCAGTACTAGAAGTTTGCTCTCACCTTGGCAGTATCCTCCCCAGCTTGCAGGACACTGTGGTACGTCCACGCTGGGTGCTCATGGGGGTGCAACACGAAAGCTGGTGCTGCATCCCCAGCTGAAAGGCGCAGCAGGAGTAGGAGACCTCGCCACCCATCCCACCTCTCCCCATGCCAGACAAATATCCCTATGACCACCGACACCTCCTGAAAACCCCCAGAGAGCTTTGGCATGACCGGCGTTCCCGCGCACTCACCCGCTTGGCCACGGCGTCCTGAAAGGTGGGCTCCTTCATCTGGTCTCCCCACGTCTCGAATGGCTATCACTTCAGGCATGGGACCCCAGCGGCCAGCCAGCCCGCGTCCTTGACCCATGGGCCACCACTCTGCCAGCTCCTCAGCTCTCTCCTGGGGTCGGGCCCTGGGTCTTGGATAACCCACCGCCTGTTCTGCCACTGGATGGGCTCCTGAGCAATAAATTACTCTGCTTTACATGGTTCAAATTTCAGCTTTTATTTGGTTTTTAAATTAAAAAAATAAATTTCGTTATTAAATAGTGGAATGGATCTAAACTAATGTTTTACATATCAATTCACTTGCTTTAGGATATCACCAGAGAAACAATTAAAGTATACCGCCCAAACAAGACTCTCTGTTAGAAAGCTCAACAGTGGCGTAATTCAGTTAAACTGAAAAAAAAAGAAAAAAAAGTCTTAACGATTACAATGAACATTAGAAGTAAACCTCTGGTTTTAGTGTCCTCCAAACCTAATTTCCATCACAAAGGCAGTCATTGTGTTCAGAATACTATACCACAGTGCTAATGTCATCAGCTTCGTCTGGTTTCTTTTGCCTGCTTGGCAGGGATTTCAAGTACTCAAGGTGCCTCCTTGCATCCTCTTGATTTTGTCGCACGTAATAAACCACGTATGAGATCACCATGGTGAACCAGCCAAACATGGTGACCAGCATGGCGTAATCGGTAGTCTTTTTAGGAAGGTTACAGAGGTCAGCATCGTTGGCTGCGTTGAGGAAGGGCCTCCCAGCGTGTTCGTCTAACACAGACGTCTTACAGATGACGTTGTTGGCGGTCTCGTGGTTGGACGCCATGCTCCTCAACACCTGCTGCAGCGTGCAGTCACAGTGCCAAGGGTTGTTTGCAATTCTGGCTCTGGCCTTTAAGTTGTTGAAAGCATTTTTGTGCACGCTTTGAATCCGGTTGTCAGACAAATCCAGAGTCTGCAAGGTTTCTGCCACCCCTTTAAAGGCATGTTCATCTATAAATTCAATCCCATTTTTTGATAAATTGAGGACTCTCAGTTGATGCAAGTCCTTAAAAATTTCATTGGGGATAGAGGTTATCTGATTGGAGTCCAAATAAAGTAAGACTGTTTCTGGAGGAAGATCTCTGGGTATTTCCTTGAGGTTTGCATTGCTACAGCTGACGTTTAAACCTCCCGAGTGAGAACAAAGGCAGCCTTTTGGGCACATACTGGCAGAATGAAAGCACAGTATCATGAGGACAAAACTTTGTAAGAGCAGACACATGGAGAGGGAACGCGTTAACCACAGGTCTACCAAATGCATGCTGGGATGTCAGCATAATCTCACGACCATTTCTCATTCAGCCAACAGTGATGGGAAAAGGCTCTGCAAAGCTGAAATATAGCTTCATTTTCTTCAGTAGGATTAGTAAAAACAGCCTAACATGTGCGTTTCCTCATGGTCAATACTCTTCTTAAAAGCACACCTATGGAGAGGAAGAAAAGTTCTTTATACTATAAGCGATAATCCCAATTTTGTTTCCATTAAAAAAAAAAAGTAGGCAAAGTGAAAGGCATCACTGAATGATCTATTATCCCATCCTATCATCACTGAATGATCTATTATCCCATCCTATTAGTGCACCAGAGGAATTATTCAGGTAGCTCCTATTACCATTAATCTGAAKTAAGTACATAAATCCCCAGTACATCTTTAAAAGGACAGACTACACTTACTCCAAATTGCAGTAGTTTGGGCTTTTTTTTTTTTTTTTTTTTTTTTAATCACAGACCTTCCTAAAACAACAGCCATAAAAGTGAATTACATTCTCCCTTACTGGAGTAGAAGATGCTTTAAGAGGAGTTAGAGTTGTAGCTCCAAGAACAGTGACAACTAAGTCAGGAATTTGTGGTGGTTTACATAAACTTATCTCAAAATAATTTATGATATTTTAAATCTGAATTAAAGCAATTAAAGGAAACTTTTTTAGTATATCAATGAACAATTACAAATCAAGTAAACCAAATACTGCTGGAAGACACCACAAAAACCCATCATCTCCTTGCTCATCTCCCTCTTCCTTTTTCTTTGTGAATATTGTACTTCTTGTACCTCATGGTACTTCCTACATACTGCTGCAACACCCACAGAAATTAGTTTTCTTGAAAATTTTCTACTCATTTAACAAAAGGAAGTAAACAAATACCAGAATCTCAAATCTGTACACCAAATAGACTTCATATACAACTGTGCACGTGAGCAGAACAAAATATCACTTTCACGGCATACAATACGTTAATAGAATGTAAGAAAACCCTACTGTTTCTGATTTTCTTCTCTCAGATCAGCTTAAAAAGTAGTAAATATCCAGAAGCTTTTCTGTTTTCCTCTTTAATTGGAACACAAATACAGAAGTCTGAAATGCTGACCTATAAGGTTTCAAAGACAACCTCATTTATTATTTTCCCSTGTTACGGTAAACTATGAATTTGTAACCACAACAGGCCCATTTGTTTTCATGTACATGCCCTCTGTCTCTGTTGCAGCTTGGGTACTTGCAGCCTTCAGGTTGTATTTACATATAAATGATTTTTTTCTCAAACCCACAATGTAGTCCACTGAACAGCACAATCTCTGCAGGGAGGATGTTTGTAATCCTACAAGGAAAAAGACAAAATTGCACTGCAATCATTTTTGCCYGCATAACTGCAGAATTTATGCACTAACTGCAGTTTCTGGCACATCACCTAACCTTGKAGCAGATATGTCATGGAGTATTTTATACACATAATGTAAGTTTTGTTCAGCTCTTTTGCTGATGCTTCGTATGTCAGTTGCCCCACCAAAAAAAACCAACTTGATAGCAAGTATGTTATGTACAAAAACACCATTGCTATGGCTGGGGAATAGCAAGAGTTCAAAAAAATTTCACTGCAATCCCCTGCATCACCACTACTCAAACTTATTACTAAGCAAGAGAGAGACTGTCYGAGACCCTAAACAGAAAGTTTACACTTGGACTCCATAAAACGGAAATCACATGAAAGGGAAATCCTCCATCCCTCCGTAAAAGGGAAAACTTCTACTCTAAAGCAAAAATAAAAACTTGTTAGCAATTCCTCTTCTCCAGTAATTTCATAAGAAAAAATGTAAAACTGTTATGAAGGGAAGTAAGTAGATTATGAAGAGTTCCCTATGAGGAAAGGGAGCATCTCTGCAAGAAACAGAGTTCTGCAAACAGGGTTTATGTGAAGGAAACCTGTTGCACTGAGTGCRTCTCTGCCAAGCCTCCCTAAAGCTGTTTGGTCACTGTGGTGCATAGTCTTCGGATCAGATCAGAAAGAAATCTGTTACAGAAGGAGTAAGCTACAGAAGTTGTTTTTTCCCCAGCCTGCCCAAAAGTGCTAAGTACTTGCTAAAACGTGTAGCCCATTTTGAGGCCAAGCCGGAGCCGGCAGCTGCTCGCTCTGGCAGCTCCACACTGGCAATCTGCTTCTCCCTCCAGCAGTGCTGGGTGCTTAAGCACGAAGGCACATTCCCTGCAAAAACGGCCATGTATCTTTTTTCTCCTCATATTTATGTTACTCACAACTCTGCTGAATCAAAAGTAAGAGCAAAAGAGTGACCCAGATCATCTTCAAGCATGAYGGGGTCAGCAAGCATGCCCTTACCACCTACTACTTACGCACAGCAGTTTTTCACTACCAATACTGGAATCATATTGCAGAAATGGACTGGGCTGACAGGACCCAGAGCGCAGCTAACAAGAGGCAGTAAACAGACGCAGCAGTTTGTGCAGAAAGGTGCAAGAAGGCACCTTAATTTCCAATCCTAGGAGTGTACACTTCCTCAGACACMGTCAAGACATGCYGCAGAGCATATTCCCCAGCAGCTGTTGGATTYGCTGCATCAGCTGCGTCAGAGGTTTTGACCCAGACAGACCCTCTGAAAAGCAGATGCAGCTCTACAAGTCTCAGGCTGCAGGGAGTGCATGAGGTCTCTCCGTGAGGCCTGGGCTGACAGGCAGCTCTCCTGCAGAAGGTGTGCTGTTGTTAATGAGTTTCAGCATCAGGTACAGGAGGCTCCTGCAATGCATTGATGGTAACCTTGTGATACAGGTGGTAGAGAAGCCAAGAAGGAAAGCTGTGCTGCTGGACCTTGTACTAAGCAACAAAGGACTGGTTGGAGCTGTGAAAGYTGGAGGCAGCCTTGGCTGCAGCGACCAAGAGATGGTGGAGTTCAGGATCCTGTGTGGAATAAGCAGGGCAATAACTAGGATCGCAGCTCTGGACTTCAGGAGAGCAAACTTTGGCCTCTTCTGGGACCTGCTCRGAGGAATCCCATAGGTTAGGGCCCTAGAAAGAAGGGGGCTGGTTAATATGCAAGCATCACTTCCTCCAAGCTCAAGATCAGTGCATCCCTATGAGTAGGAAGTCCAGCAAAGGGGGCAGGAGACCTGCACGGATACGCAAGGAGCTTGTAGTAAAATTCAAACAGAAGTACACAGAATGTGGAAAAAGAGACAGGCCACTCAGGAGGAATATAGGAACATTGTCAGAGTATGCAGGGATGCAGTGAGGAAGGCTAAGGCCCATTTGGAATTAAGTCTGGCAAGGGATGTCAAGGACAAGAAGGAATTCTTCAAATACATCAGTAGCAAAAGGAAGACTAGGGAAAATGTGGGCCCACTGCTGAATGGAGTGGGTGCCCTGGTGACGAAGGACACAGTGAAGGCAGTTACTGAATGCCTTCCTTGCTTCAGTATTTACTGCTAAGGACAGCCCTCAGGAATCCCAGACCATAGAGACAAGMGATAAAGTCTGCAGAAAGGAAGACTTTCCCTTGGTCCAAGAGAATTGGGTTAGAGATCATTCAGGCAAACCTGACACTCATAAATGCACGGGCCCTGATGAGATGCACTCACGAATGCTGAGGGAGCAGGCAGATGTTATTGCTAGGCCACTCTCCATCATCTTTGAAAGGTCATGGAGAACTGGAGAAATGTCTGAGGACTGGAAGAAAGCTAATGTCACTCCAGCCTTCAGACAGGGCAAGGAGGACCCAGGAAATTACAGGCCAGTCAGCCTCACCTCCATCCCTGGAAAGGTRATGGAACAGCTCATTCTGCATGTCATCTCCAAGTATGTGGAGGAAAATAAGGTGATTAAGAGTAGTCAGCATGGATTCACCAAGGGAAAATCATGCTTAACCAATCTGATAGCCTTCTAGGATGGAATGACTAGCTAGATAGATGAGAGCAATGGATGTTGTCTACCTKAACTTCAACAAGCCTTTGGACACTGTATCCCATAACATCATCAGAGACAAGCTCAGGAAGTGTGGGTTAGATGAGTAGACAGTGAGGTGGATTGAGAACTGGCTGAAAGRCAGAGCTCAGTGTTGTGATCAGCAGCGTAGCGTCTAGTTGGAGGCCTGTAGCTAGTGGTGTCCCCCCAGAGGACAGTATTGGGTCCAGTCTTGTTCAACTTTTTCATCAATGACCTGGATGTCAGAGTGCCTCCTCAGCAAGGTTGCTGATGATCCCAGATTGGGAGGAGTGGCTGACACACCTGTGGGCTGTGCCGCCATTCAGAGCTGGAGAGTTGGGCAGAGAGGAACCTCCTGAGGCTCAACAGGGGCAAGTGCAGAGTCCTGCACCTAGGGAGGAATAACCTCACACACCAGTACAGGCTGGGGCTTGACCTGCTGGAAAGCAGCTCTGAAGAGAGGGACCTGGGAGTGCTATTGGACAAGAAGTTAATCATGAGCCAGCAATGTGCCCCTGTGGCCAAGAAGGCCAATGGTATCCTGAGGTGCATTAGGAAGAGTGTTGTCAGCAGGTTGAGGGAGGTGATCCTGCCCCTCTGCTCAGCCACGGTGAGGCCACATCTGGAGTGCTGTGTCCAATTCTCAGCTCCCTACTACAAGAAAGATACAGGTTCACTGGACACAGACTCCAGTGAAGAGCCACAGAGACGATTAAGGGACCGGAGCATCTCTCTTACGAGGAAYGGCTGCGAGAGCTGGACCTGTTTAGCCTGGAGAAGAGAAGACTGAGAGYGGATCTTATCAATGTGTATAAGTACCTGAAAAGAAGGTGTCAAAAAGATGGGGCTGGACTCTTTTCAATGGTGCCTAGCAATAGGACAAGAGGCAATGGGCACAAACTAAAACACAGGAAGCTCCATCTGAATACAAGGAGAAACTTTACTGTGAGGGTGACTGAGCACTGGCACARGTTGCCCAGAGAGGTTGTGGAGTCTCCTTCTTTGGAGATATTCAAAACCTGCCTGGATGTGATCCTGTGCAACATGCTCTAGGTGACCCTGCCTGAGCAGGGTCTAGCTGATCTCCAGAAGTCACTTCCAACCTCAACCACTCCATGATTCTGTGTGACCCTGAAGGCTCTTTGCCAAGACCTGCAGTAGTTTCAGATGCTTAGTTTTGCAGAACAAAAAACATCACACTCGTCTCACCAGTGTGTGAAGACCAAATGTTATATTCATTTCAGTACAGGCTAAAAAAGATTACGAACATCCTCATCAGAAAAAAAAAATCATCCCAAATCATAGAGTGTTTCAGCATATTACTGTATCAAAGAGGCCTCATGCACAAAAGATAATGTGAAACATTGTCATCCCATTGAAGACAAATGAAGTTCTTCTCCTTTAATGTACTAATGTGTTCAGAGTGGAGAAAGTAGGATCATGCATTACAGATTGAGCACGGAACTGTTTAATGAAGCAGTGCCTCTTCAAAAGAGAAAACAAAGTAAATGGGTAAATAGGGAGAAAAACTCTCAATGTTTTAASTTGTTAGGAAGAGCAAATACAAGTTGAAAACTCTAACTAATAATTCAGCCAACAAATATATTAGGTGAGCTAGAATAAAGCGCAGCAACTTCTCAGCAAATTAACCAGAAGCAATCCAGTGGAACAGAGCATCAGTCAGGGGAAGTGGAGCTTTGTTTGCTTCCATAATCAGAGTATCTGATCCAAGGGTTACCTGTGGTTTGGGTTCTACCACTAAACTCATACTGAGGACTTCTTTGACTCATAGTATCCTACTGACTGCAACAAAAGAAAAGAAAATTAGAATCTGATCTTTTGTAATGTCAAAAGGAAGATCTGGCGCTTTTTGGCATCCATTAAATTTTCTCTAGTAGGAACATGCCAAATACAGAAGAAGRTAGCAGAGGCTGGAATAAAGACAAAACATACAAAGCAGACAGAAAGGTAACTAGAATACTACAGGGAAAGGGATGRAAGACTGATTTAAAATAAGTTTATGAAGGAATTAGAAAACCRTGAATACAAAGAGCACTGAAAAATAAATAGTAACTGAAGGCACAGGGAAAGGACAGCAATACTAAAAGCATAGACAACCAGCATGGTGTGAAATAGCATTTTGTACGAATTTCTAAAATACAAGTACAAACATAAAGAACCTAGGGCGTAAGCCTAACATTGCAGGGCCACACAGTCACAGAGGGAGTTACAAGGATGAAGAGGCAGAGAAGAACACAAGCTGCCCAGAAGATGTAGAGGGACTGCAGCACTATCCCAAAAGCATGAGAGTTGCTAAGAGTGACTACATTAGCATTAGGATCCTGGGGAAAGATGGTGAGGGCRCAGGGGCAAGGCAAGCTTGGGAAGTCATGTCTGAGGGCACAGTGTGAAAGGAAGAGCATAGCTGTCAGTCCCCTAGAGTTTTTTGTATGGCTTCTAGGGTCAGAAAGTCTGGCTACAAACAGTTTTCCCTGCTGATCTCTTATGCCAAGAGACATTTCCATCTCCTGCAGGACCATCTGTGAAGATTCCTTAAGCTAAATTGTCTTCACTGGTATTTGTGCAACACCACCATCCTCTTGTCACATGCACAGTGTGGGATGGTGCACACACCATGCTGTGAAAGAAATGCAAAGATACCAGTTCCATTTCCCTTATCAATAACATAAGATACTGGAATAACCTCTCTTCATGTCTTCAAAGCTGGATCTTGTGATGAAACAGATTGCCTCTGTCAGTCCAAGGATGTCCGTGGGGTTACAGCTAACTAGAGAGATGTTCAGCATCTGGGCCTACAGTTCRTATTTGTGGTTACTGAAGTTGCCAAGATTAGAGAGGATGTTTTTTGTCACTGAAGTGTACGTGCTCAAATGAGAAAGCAAGAAAGGGAAGGGGGAACAGGAAGAAGCCTAACAGACCAGCCACAGGAGGTGGCCTCACAGCTGTGCATTGATTCCATTTAAYCTGTCTATTCTTTTACTTTTCTACTCCCAGAAAGTACAATTTGGAAAAATCATGTACAATCAACTTCCCAAGAATATATTGGTCATAGCGTACCAGTGCGCAGTTCACCTACCTTGAAAAAAAAAACATCCATACCATTCTTCCAGTGATTTAGAGCTTGAAAAGTAAGTCACTTGCCTGCTGGCTTTAGGTACAGCACCCTGAAAAGTCCTTACTCGAACACAGATCCCAAATGGCACAACAGATCTCCCTCCACATGTAGTCCACCCATTTCAATGTTTTTTTTTCAATTAATAATAATAAAGACAAGCCTGTAAGTAATTGCAGGCCCTCTAGCCTGAAGATGGACTGCCCGCATGGAGATGCCTCCTATTCTTCCCACATACAACCCAGAGCAGGGATTCTGCAAACTGCCCTTATGCTTGTGAGAGCAATGCAACCATTTTCAAACCATACTCCCAGCTACCGCTGCACAGCCAGTAAGCCTTCAATATAAAAAAAAAAAAAAAAAAAAAAAAAAGCTTGACTTTCCAAGCATGGTCCAAGAAAACCCCTGATACTTAGACTAACAACCCTCTCACTTGTAAACTGCAGAAGTTTGATATGGAATTAGAAAAGCCCAGAAAAAGTAGAACCCTTTAAAAAGGGCTCTTCTTTTAGACATCCTTTAGGGCAAACTTGCACTTTGAATAAATATTAAAAGTTTAAAACTAAAAATCCCTCAAAAGGGACCCTTGTAACAAGATCGTTGTTTTATCGGATTTCCAGTCAATTACTGAGCTGTTTTACAGTTTTGAAAGGTCTGCCATTATTATTATTACTTTTTTTAAGACATTCACTATCTTGATAGATAGAAACGATGTGTTCATTGATAAATCTGGTCTCCTACTTCTCAATTAAAATAGGTCTTAACTTCGCTATATTGGATACATTCGTTTTAAATCTGAGCTAGTAAATTACCCACTGAAACAGAAAATGGATTAACTCTTTATTTTTAATGGATTATTCTCCTTGAACCCAGTCTCCTCTAATGCCCATCTTTTATAGCACATACATAAACCAGCCCTACTCTCCACATCCTTATACTCAGAGGCATATTTTATGTCTTGGTACKCCTTTTTTTGCCATTGTCATACAAAATCTTACATTAGCTTATCTCTAAACATGCTACCTTGTAATTAGTATTGACAGGACATCTGTAAGTTGAAGACAAAATTTGTAATGCTAGAGACAGCTAAAATTCACAAGTGCTTCCTCCATCCAAACAGTCTAGTTTGCTTCAGGACAGAGGACAGGACAATTTATCCTGAATCAAAGAGATTCGCCACTGCTACTCACAAGTGACTGTAAATGGCATGCCTGTGAAGAATCAAAACAGGCAAGATATATCCACGGAAATAATGATTTCCACATAGTCTCATCCTTAACCTGCCTTAAACCATGGTTAATATATGAACAGAAGCATACATTTCCCAGTAAGCTGCCCTCCGGCTTGGCCTGCACATGTGTGTAAGCAGCATAAGCTGATGGGTGCCAACAAGGTCTGGGCAGAGCGGGAGGAAAAACCTCCATGATCTCCCACTCTTCTAACACTTTCCTCCCTGCAGACAGAATCTAACCACAATTTTTTAAAAAGCAGTAGAGAACCAATATGGAAATGCTGACCCCCCCCTTCCTCCACGTATTAGTCTAAATATGTTTCAGGATGGTAGCAACCTGAAGTCACTACCAACTAACAACTGGTCAAAAGGGACAGTATCAATATAACAGTAATTCACATTTAAAAAGTACATTTTTTCACTTCCTATGGACAAATGATAAAACTACACCATGGCAGTGTGATTGCCTTAGAGGCCCTGGCCAAGCAAGTACAGAGCCTCTAAGCAATGACACCTGCAAGCTGGAGCTGAGGAAAAGCAGCAGGATCCAAAGGAAAACACAGCAATTACTTTTTATCTCTGTGCTATCATCTGCTCACTACAGAACTGCAAATTTCATGACTATCAAGTGAATTCCTCCAGACAAATTAATTTAAAATTTCTTTAAAAAATGCAGTCTRTCTATTATTACAGGCAGCCACTGTGGTATATACAGCAGTCAAGTGCAATCCYACCAGCTGCACAGGGACTTGGAGCTGGACAGCACGACCCATTATGTGGCCCTGAGACACCCTCAGGGAAAAATTCTGTTTAGTGTATAGAACAAGAATCTTGTCTCGACGCTCTGAACCTAGGGTGCTGACAACCTCTGTCTTTCTGGCATCTCTCCCTGGCTTTCCTCAAACACTGTGCAGCTGGCTGACCGCTTCAGAGCACAGCTACCTTGAAGGCAGGTACTGAAAACACTATAAAGCACCAAGCCACAGAGATGTCAAGAGCGGCCTGCAAGGCACCAAGTGAGTGAAATCCCCAGATGAAAGTCTCAGTGGAAGATTTTCAGGATGTCAGAATGTGGCAAGATGAAATTCTAAAGCAGTAAGAAAAGAAATTAATAGAAGTCAACAGCAAATGAGGTGGGGGAAAAAAAGAGTTCAGAAGATCACTGATTCCATGTATAACAGAAATTTATCAGTAAGAGCCTGAACTTCAATTACATAATGGATTCATTATGTAATGAAACACCAAATGTACTCAAACTATGATATTCCTCTTTAAGACAAGACTCAGAATGCCAGTGGATATTGTCTTCCCTCAAACTTTCCTCTATAGACATCCTTTTAACATCTGTTCAGGGCAAAACATTTCCAGCTGCAGAAGTGAAATATGTAGGTAAAAGTTTACAGATGTGACAGTGAAGAACACTTTCTCTTAACAATTAGAGTAATAAAATGGTTAAGGAGATCCAAATGAACATTTGAAGCCATAATTACTTTCTGATTGTGAGATCACTGAATGTACTACTCCTTATTACAGATTAACAGCTTACTTAATTATACATGTGTGGGCAAATGAATCAGCACTTTAAGATTGATGGGTTGGGTTTATGTCAAAAAATATATTTGACTTTTCTCTCTTTTCATCTCAAGTCAGAAATTATTTTATAACTCTCAAGTGATAAATAACTGTGTGAGGCTTAACAGATATAGCTCCATGACAGAAGAATATTAGCAATTATCTCCTTCTATCTTTCCTACGAGGCTTTGCTCTTGGAAGTCTTCTGTGGCAACACATTCCTTTGAATAGAACTGCATATGCTTGACAGAAATTAAAGGAAGAACTCTTAGACCTCTTTCTTTCAAGTCCTGACAAAGACTGAATATGGTTTTATTCTCCCCCTGTCTTCCACTGTCACTATCACTTGTTTTTTTCCTGCATCCTCTTTCTGTGATTTAGACTACAAAAGGCTYCCATCACTTCCCTAAGCAATATACCCTGATGCAAAATGTAAACAGTGTGTATGTRTATCTATACTGTTTTAGAAGAAACCAAAACATTACATACACATAGGGAATGGAAACATGCAAGAAGTTAAAAGTGAGAAGCATAAGATATAAGCTAAATATCGTCACTTGAATACATTATATTTGCAAGAAATTGGGTTGACAATCTATAGAAGATTGAACAAAGGCTCAAAGCACACCAGTCACTCCTCTGCAAGCCTATCTTCAAAAATTTTTTTTTATCACTATATAAGTACATGAAGAGCCATATTACAGATGCTAAAGAGAAATGCTCCACCACTGACAAATGACTGTCTGTAAGAGTTCCCCAAAGCTATCTCATTTGTTTCTAGATTAATTATTAGTATGCATTAGAGTCAGAATCATTTTTAAAGTTTGGGATCATATTCTACTAAGTCTCAGCCATACTCTGTTCTGGCAATAAAATCCTTTTCAGCAGCAGCTGAGTCAATCCTCCAGATGATCTACACTAGAAAAAAAAAACATATTCTTAAAGGTTAAAACAACCTGGAGTGGAAACTCTTTGCCTTCCTCAGGTAAAGAGATCCCGAGTAAAGTCTGTTCTAAACACTGGTTATGAACTRAATGTATAGGAGTCTTTCATGACCAGTCCACATAGTAGGTTTTGATCAAATCCAAYAGAATCCAACGGAAGATGTTTTCAACTCTAAAGGTCAATTTCACAATATTTGTTGATCTGTTTTTCTCTCATATTGTAAAAGAATATGATCATCAAAGTGTAAAAGACCAGTGATCCATCCAAGCTGTATCCTGGCTCTACCCAGAAGCTAATGATGGATGCTCCTTCGTCTTAATTCTGCAATATCGTATCATACAGAAAATGCCTTCTTGATCTGAAGATAATTACACTGATCACCTCAATGATTATCAACATAATCAGTGACAAGTTTTGCAATTTAATCTTGATAACTGCATCTGGTGACTGCAGATGGTGTCCTTGTCCAAATGAAAATATCATTCTTACTTTGCAAAGTGCAAATCTAATCCCACGCAAAAGGAAATGCCATAACCTAATAGGCCTTTGAGGTACTACCCTGCAGAAGACAAGCAAGATTCAGGCTGTCAAGAGACATTCCTTTTGCTTTTGAAGGCATTTATTTTGTTCTGCATACTTTTATCTTCAGGCTCATTTCAGGTTCATCCAAATACTCCTGCAACTTATTAGACAGTGGAAGGAGAGAAAAGACATCACAGTAATTGGGCAAGGGAAGCTGTGCTGATAATAAAGTCAGCAAGACAGAACTAAGCTTGCAAATCTGAAGGGAACATTCAGCAAGGAACATGCTAGCGACTTCGTGAACTTGGCTATGGTTGCACGAAGCAACCAGCAACACAGGTGCTGTCTGAAGCTACTGGGGAGTCATGGAAGAAATAAACTCTCTGTTACAGACTCCAATGAAAGACAGGAAAGGGAGCGGGAAAATGAAGCAGAGTATGGCTGAAAGCTTCTTCTTCCACCCGATCAGAAGAGTTCCCAACGAACTGCTACAGATCACGGCAAATTAGGCCATTTCTTGGGTTAGATCCCTCTCACAGAAATACAGATGTGAGCAGAAAGTGCCACCAAGATAGTTTAGAATCTATTTTCACACACTCTTGCTTTTAATTGGGATCTACACTACCCCTATGTTAAGCCATGGAAGGCCAAGGCTGATCCTTTCCATGCACAAACTGTCCAGTGACAGAAATACACAGTAATAACCCACAACACAAGGAATTTGTAAGGAAAGAAGCCAGGACGGAAGTACTATTGAAATGAAACAATCTGATTAATATCCACAAAATGAGACCACAAATAAGAGGAACATATTGCCAGAACAATTACTCTGTAAGAAAACGTCTGAAAGGGAGGAAAGAAACCGCAAGCTAAATTAACAAGTGGGGATGGCAGTTTAAAGAGTACGTTGGCAGTTATTAATTCAGCTCCCTGTGCTTCAAAAATTGCTAGCTGTAGAATAGCAGGACCTTTAAGAGATAAGAGGTATTCAAAAGTAAAGTGTCTGATTAAAAAAAGCAAAAAAAAAAGTTTAAGGTTTTTACACATTTAAACAAAGAAAACCTACTGAGTTTGAAATTGCCGAGTTAAAAGTTCCAAAGTTAAAATGAAGGTTCAGCACCCCAAGTTGCTACTGAAGAAATTAAAGTAGTCAACTAGCAATGAATTTCAGAAAATAGAGAAAGGGACAGCAAGTACAGAATAATTATGAGATCAATAAGCAATTAAGCACTTTTGAGAAGACATCTAAATGACCATCTGAAATCAAGGGCCATACTAAGTTAATTACAAGCCATTTGGACTTGCCAAAGAAATATATTGATCAGAGATGCTGGTTTGGCTGGGTTAATGGTTATAAAACCTATGCATTAGCACCTGCACAGCTGAGCGAGCACAGAGTACATCTACAACAACAGACATACATACACTTCCTGGTCTATGCAGATGTTGAGCACAGGTATCATAAGCCTCTTCTGTAATGTGTGCTTTGTATCAAACTGCACACCAGTAAGACCATATCCACACTTTTAGTATTTTAATCCATGAGCAGCTTCAAATAACTGTCATTTCTTTTTCATCAGCTTGCCAGAAAAATGTATCTTTTCTCTCTCAATGTATGCCACAATACCTGGCTAATAATAGATTTTATTTCTATATTTAAATATCATTATACCTCTAAAAGCTGAACATAACATAGTCTAGAAGAGCTAGACATGAAGCTTTTGTACTTCTGTGAAAGCAAGACTAGCATTTTCCCACCAGGATCTGCAAGYTACTTCTAGCTCTGATGGCTGCTATCAGTGTTAGTGCCCAAGAAAAAGGATAGCACAAACACAAGCTCTGCAGCTCTGTTTCAGCTGAGGATCTCCCAGGCAAGTGAAATCTAGTAGCGGAAAGCTTTAATACCATCCTGGGCTGGCAGTGTTTCACTTATTAAGAGCTTTCAGCCAAATGGAACCATTAGATCACCTAATCTGACCCCCTGTCTATCCCATGACGTTTCATTTTACCAGCAAACCTCCTATCATGCCCAGTAATTTAGGTCAGCCTAAAGAACCCAGGAGACTGCTTTGTGCCCAAAGCGAGCAACAGGAGGTGCCAGGATGCCTTCAAAGGGGTTCAGACACACCCAGAAAACTCAATTCTGTCAAAATACAGCATTAATAATTAAAATCTCTTTTTCAGGAAGAAACCACTCTAATGGAAATGCCCACTCCACCTGATTACAGACACTAAACAGGAATTACATGGATTTTCATAAGGAAGGCTGTAGTGAAAGGTATTGTTATGCTGCTCACCAGAAACTGCCTGACTCCAAATGAGGATTAGAAACACTGACTGTTCCTTAACACGCTGGTGAGTTACATCAGACACTCAGCTGCCATTAAAGGACTTTGCAAATTAGATGTGTTTACAACAATCAACATGTTTTTCATTTCGAAACGACTGCTCTGGATGATACCAAAAGTCTCCCATGAAGTCAAGTAAAATCCTTTTTTTTTTTTTAAAAAAAACATACACTATTTTTCCAAAGTCAGATAAAGCTCACAGTATAAGTTTCTCTTCTGAGGAATCATCTCAGGTAATCATCGCAAGTGGGTATTACAAATTGATGTACAAGACTGAAGTTCTCTAAAGCTTCTGTGACCCTTATTCAGCAAAACATTTACTCGGGTTGCAATTTAGCAGCCTGGTGAGAGGCATGCCTTAAACATTTGAAGGGCTGAAGTAAAAGTTGTTTATCAACAACTGATAAATAATAGGAGCAGCTCTAGAGAAAAAATGGATTGGCATTTCTCAGTAGAAATAAACACCAGTCTTCATCAGACATGAAGTCTTGCTGTACTAAAAACCAAGCCATTGCTGCTAGATATTGAGTGAGCAGAGATTTTCTGGTCAGTCAGTCATTTGTCCCAAGGAGAAAACAAAAGCTCCTGGATAGCAAAAAGAAGTGTTGCAAAGGCTGCCTCCAGGATGAGAACAAACAACTGAGGTCACTCCTACTCTAAAGGAAAAGACATCTTTATCAACAGAACTGGTGCACAACAGGAAGAGCCTCAAACTCAGTTCAGTAAAACCCTTATTTTAAAGACAAGAATGTATCAGCTATTTATGTGTCCACATGGAGGTTACAGAGCCAAGTTGACTTTGGTGGAGCTAGCTGATACAAAAAGCAGGAGTTGTGAAGAAAAAAAAGAACTTGATTAGCTGGGCAATGATCCAATGAGCAAGACACCGGAGGCTGCAAGTTCACAGCCGAAGAAGCTCAGATAGAAATAATTTATAGCAAATTAAGTTAGGTCACRATAATGAAATTTAAAAGCAAGTGGGACATGATTTATTTTACTAAGGCTTGTTGAAAAGTGAAAATCAAGCACAGCTAACAGGAAGGCTAATTTAACTCTGGTTACAGTAAATACTGGCATTGAGATCAACTTAACTTGATATATTTAGATCGAGAAAGAGAATTGAAGGATTGCTTTTCCTTTTAAATCCTTACTCTGTTCATCTAAACTGAGGGGGAAGCAGGGCAAATTCTATGCTGAACTGTGTGCAAGTTGCTAATATTTGTYTCCTAATTTTAAAGCACCTTCTCACTCCGCCCTCTGCCTCCTCTTAACCGCACGCTCATCCTCCTCTTCTCCAAGTTCTTGGTGCCCCATGAGTTCCCGTATGCACTGCCGCTATCACATGAGGTAGTCAGCRTGCCCCAAGCTCAAAGTCAGGACATAACATGGTGAACGCAGTGGAAATGCATGACCCCGGCTATCCTCAGTAATAAAAGCCCTCAGATCTTGTCTCCAAAGGAGCAGGGGAGGATCTGTTCCCTGCCATCCACGCTATCAATGCTCTATGCCTCTTGGTTCACCGGTAGCAMTGAAACCACTTCTCCTGCTGCTCCACAGGCACAGCCTCTTTCTGTTGGCATCTCCTTCAGCATCTCCTGTTTTAGACAGCTGTATGCTGGCCACTGTGGCACAGTGTCGATACTGGGTCCAGGCGGCCAATACTGCTTAATCTCTTCATCACTGACCTGGAAGATGGGACCAAATGCACCCTCAGCAAGTTTGCACATGATACAACACTAAGAGGAGTGTCTGATAAACCAGAGGGCTGTACTGCYGTTCAGAGGATGGCTGCAGAGATGGGCAGAGAGGAATCTCATGAAGTTCAACAAAAAGAAGTGCAGATTCCTGAATTTAGGGACGAATAATCCCATGCACCAGTATAGATTGGGGGCTGACCTGCTGGAGAACAGCTTTGCAGACCCTGGGGGTATATCCTGGTGGACAAGTTGACCACAAACCAGCAACACATCTTCATGGCAAAGACAACTTGGGCTGCATCAGGCAGAGCTTCACCATCAGCTCAAAGAGGGTGATCCTTCCTCTCTATTTGGCACCCGCATCAGGAGTGCTGGGTCCAGTTCTGGGCTCCCCAGTACAAGAAAGATATGAACTTACTTCAAGTTAGTTCAAGATATGAACTAACTTACTGAACTTAAGGGCAATCTTATCAGAGTGTATAWATATCACATGAGAATGTGTAATAAAGACAGAGTCAGCCTCTTCTCAGTGATGCCCCATGACAGAACAAGAGGCAATGGGCACAAACTGAAACACAGAAAATTCCATTTGAACACGAGAAAACACTTTCTTACTCTGAGGGGGGTTGAACACTGGTTGCTCAGAGAAGTTGCAATCTCCATCCTTGGAGATACTCAAAACCCAACAGGACATGGTTCTGGGCAACCTGCTCTAGCTAACCTGGCTTGGGTGGGTTGGACCAGATCATCTCCAGAGGTGCCTTCCAAACTCACCTATTCTGTGATTCTATTCTGTGATTAATCCACGAAAAGTTCGGTACACTTTTGGATGGAGGTGAGCCAGCCCCTGCACCACAACAGCATGGAGAGAAACCGGCAATTGAAGGAGGCTGTGCCTGAGCCGCTGAGTAAGACAGAGGGGAGTAAGCTGAATACAAAACATAGCAGTGTCTCGGCCATCTGAAGTTGCCACCCTGGCYTTGACAGGGCAGTGTTTAGACAGGGAGCAGTGGAGACAGGTGCACAGACCCCTATCAGGCAAAGCCACACAGGAGGCCAGTTTAAGATGAAATGAAGTGTGACCATCACCTAGAGCCTGGAGGCCCACTTCAGCTGGGGCTTCACCTGTGGGGTTTAGACAGGATGGATACCAGCATCTGCACTACAATCCTCCTGCCTGCCAGCAAGAATGGGGACAAGGGACAAGGATGGAAAATTCTAACAGAAAAAACACTCCTGATGGTGCTGTCCCTTTGCAGGCAGCTAGGAAACAGCAGTGCAATCCTGACATAGAAGAGACTGAGCGACTCAGTGCCCCACACCAGTAAGAGGGAGGCTACCCTCCTTGATTTTATTGTGGAGGGTTTTATGAGTTAACGCAACACATTAATCAGGCAACAGCCCTAGCTTTGGCTTCAACTGAGAACAGATGCAGCATCGCTATGGCCTCAAATGTGCCTCCTGCCATCCACCTGCCTCTCCCTCTTCACACTGTGAAAAATGACAGGTGAATGGGAAARGAAATAGTCACTTTATAATGGATGAATGCAGCAGTTTGCAAGAGGGAGAGAGAGCAATGAAAAAGCGTTAATATTAAAGTAATAAAGCTTGTGGCCATTTTTCAGTCTGAAATGCATAACACCATAAAACAATGCTTAAGGCACTCACTTCTGTTCCAAACCACCTGCATGTTAAAGCACCCTGCTAATAGCACAGAAGTTGTTTATTACTACTCTCATTTTAGTCTGAATCCAGGAGAGTAATAAAATAGAATTTTTTCACTCAGCACAAGAGCCCAGGTGGCCTTGGATTTTCTTTAGTATGTCAAGCCTTACTATGTCAACTGCAATTCTTGTCCAGTTACTAATCCATTCATTTCTAAAAAAGATGTCTAAATATCATATTGGAGCAAATAGAAACCATCCCCAGTGCTTGGCATACAGATGCCATTCATCCTCTTTGGATCCTGAAACAACTCTTGGTGAGCTGTATTTAGTATAATTTATGATAGCTGTTTTGTCTGGCGGTATGCATCCCTTGTATCCATGTGCTTCCCCAAAATGTTTTGTGTGGTGGAAGGTGAAATGAACTATTATTTCCTCTCCTGAGACAATTCATCCCCCAAAATGGTAATGAACAAGCAACGAAACACAATGGTAGAACAAATAAATGAAGGGAATAGCATTCTTTTGAAATTAAGAGTTATGCTTTACTCGTTTTTTTAACATGTTTGTATGCTTTTTAATAAAAGCATATGATTCAAAGACACTCATTGGCTTTTTCTCCTTTCTGTCTAAGAGAGGATAGAAGAGTARTGATACTTTCAGAAATGCTCAAGGACTGAGGGAAAAAAAAAAAAGAAGAAGAAGAGCATGTGGAATTGCAGGAAAAACAAAGAAGAAGGAAAAGAAGAAATTGCCATCACACTGTTCTGCTCTCACCACAAAGTGAGGAAGCCAGCCATGAGAGTTTTTCAGGGACATCTGAGAGATCACCGGGTCTTGAGCTACCTGGTGAATTCCTTAGAACCTGCAGTACGGTGAAATTGCCAACTATTAACACATACTCTAAGTTACACAGGCTTACCAGGAGCTACCTAACAAACCATGAATCAGCACACCATCAACAGCATCAGCTTCCTATTGACTAATACGCCAGAGACAAATACACTGATATGGTCGATGACCCATACAGTGACAGTCTTGCAGTGCAGTTTACACATTTTTCACCAAGCCAAGGGCACTGATAACTGCCCTTCCCTTTCTCCTCTTTCATAAATCAGGCAATTTCAAAGGTATCATTTTTCCTTTTTCACATATGCAAATCCCATATCTGAATACAAGTCCAGGACATCCACAGAAATCCAGACGGGCTACATATTATGAAGAACAGTAAAATAAATGGCRAAATAAAACCATGTTCCTTGGGAGTAGTATTTTCAGATCTATTTTTCCCATGTTCCCCATCATAGAAAATATTACACTGTTCATTCTCCTTCCCTTAATTGCCATAGATGCAGTGCTACACTGCTGCAGCAATACTGTTCCCATCTCTGTAAACTGCTTCACATCTGAACACCTTTTTGCAGTCCTGACTCCTTCCTTTCTTGCTTTCAGTCAACCAGATGCACCCCTCAGTTCACCTGCCCTTCCTTTCTAGACAGTGCAGGTAACAGGCCAGCTTGTATACAATCAAATAAGTTAAACCTTCCCAGCACAGCGGTGTCATACACACTTTCAATGTCATTGATGTTCTGGTCCAGGAAAAGTTGGCATCCACAAGGATGCTTAAAATGAGAGATAATCCCTCTCTCACGAGTGCACAGAGAAGCCTAGCAAGCATTCCAACCTTTGCAAGCCTGAGGAACAGTCCAGTATTAAACCTCAGTCAACATAATGCTTTCAAGAGACTTTCAAGTGGATCCATATAATGAGTAGAATTTCAAAGCAGTCACTTTCCATAGGGCAGCTGCCATGTGCTACTGCACCATCAGATGCCTTTCAAAGTGCTTTGAGCTCAAGAGAGTCTCAGGAAGCACAAAATGAGACATTCATAGCCACTGAGTATATTGTCCTCTCTCCAGGACTCCTGGGACTACTGGTGGTCCTCTCATATTGCTACCAGCATGCAAGGCCTGCATTGTCCCATTCATTCCTGGGCTTCTCACTACCAGCTGCTGCTTCTCTCTATAGCTTAAAAAACTTCTTTCAAAACATCTAAACACCCTCTCCCAGATATACTGTCTGTAGAGAAGGGAAAAGAAAATACTCTTGTAAAAAGCATCCGTTGCTAGCCTTGAGAAGACAACACGTAAGACAAGACTGTTCAGCATGAAACAATACAATCTCAGCTCTAGTGAAAATACTCCTCAAAATGAATTCTTTGGGGTTAAAAAAACCTGCTTTGCACAATCCAGAGGAAGAGCACACTAGGCACCTCATAAAAGGAAGGCTAGACTGAGTGACATGTGCCACAACRAATGCGAATAAATAAATACAGATAGTCTTCTGACTTTCACAGCCACCCTACAGAATGAGAAGAGACCATTTGCTAGCATCCACAGCTCGACTGCACTACAGCAAGCCAGGAGACTGCGTGCTACCACATGGTTACCCAGTGTGCAAGTCTCAAGAAGTGCTGGAAAGCTATTATGACAGCTCACTTTGTCCATTTGCCTTTCCATTGGGAAACACGACTTCTCCTTTCTCTTCCTACCAAAGAAATTGTCATCTTACAAATGACAGTTCTCAAATTCTTCAATGTTGCAACACTGAAATGTACTTTGTCTGAAGAATACATATTAAATGAAAGATGTGGAAATGACAAGTCAAAAATCAGTATAACTTCATCTACAGAGTTAACTCTCTGTACTATAATTTCATAGAATTAAATTACTGTTATGSTTGCACAAACAACTTGATTAAGAATGAGTGGTTAATTCATCATCAATGATTTTAACAGCTGCCTTAATATGGCAATCACTTACTTATACTGAAATAAACACTAGCTTTCTCTTAGAACATTAGTATCAAAATCAAAGAAAAAATATTCAATTTATAATCTTCTAATAATTATTTTATTTAAAATTAGAAAATTATTGCCCAGGTAAAATTCTATATTCCAAATTTACTCAATAAAATGCATACCTGGCTCAAAACTTGAGATAGATGAAGGAAAAAAAAGAGAAAAAAATCAGTTCACATCCTTCCCTTCACAATGGTGTTCTTTCAGTTTAGTTATTTCTTATTTCTTCTGTGTTTTTCATAATGTTTGTATCAAAACTGTTGTTGACATTTAAATGAATTTTTAAACATTATTGGAGTATACATATTTTCTTATAAAATGGAATTTTGTGGAAGTTATTATTTTTTATAAAATCTAACTTTTCAAAAACTTTTTAAAATGTTAAAAATCCTACTGAGATAAAATTAACTTGGAAAAGCCTTCATACAATATGACAACGTTCATTTAAAACATAAAATTTTAGTTAACACCTTTATTTTTCTGTCTGACTAAAAAGAGGACATTTTTCCATCAGAATTTTCTCCATCCGAGCCTTTCAATCAATCCTCCTCAAAGCAAAGAGAAGCTCATCTTCCCCRCACTGATGTTCCCAGGAATTTGTGAGCAGGGCTACAAAGTGGCCCCACTTGATGCTGCTTCATGGCAGATATAGCTACAGTGGTAGAACTTAATTCTCCAGGAGAAAAACAACACATGAGAGCTTGTGAGACAACACCTCTGACACGGGGCACATCACGAACGGAACTCAATGAGCAAAACCCACAGTGTGACTCYGGCTTAGAAGACCTGCAAAGAATGAAGATACACTGACGGAAGCAAATGACCATTCTGCATAACACTGCCAGCAGAAAGCAGTCTTAAAAATAGCATTAAGTCCTCTTGGGAATAATTACTGCACCACAGGCAATCTTCCTGCTGGGTACAGGAAGAGGAGCTGTTGCTGTAAGACCTTTGTGGGGTGCTACACTGACTCCCCATTGCTCCTTAAGCTCCAGGAAGCTGCTGGCTTTTGAAGGAACCCTAAGAAATCGAAGGGCTTTTCTAAGGTTACTATAAGCCTACAGTCGACAGAGGTGCACTGGAAGAGCAGAAGCACACTGCAGAAAATGGGCAACTCTCCAGCTCGCAGTCCATTCAACAGGAACACTCACATTTCTCTTTGAAGGACAGGGCTGACTTAGGYTTTGCATTGGTGGTACGGAGGGAAGATCGGCGTTTTGGCTTTGTTAGCGGTGGGATTATCAAGTTGCTGGAGGGCTTCAAGTTCTGCAGAAGCCAGGAGACCAAAACCTGCTCCCTGCACTGGCGGCATCTGCGCTCACAGAGGTAACAGCTCCCAGCAGCTGGCTCCTGCTGAGCTCAGGAGCTGCAAGGTTCCTACTGAGCTGCAAACAGCRTCTTCACTTTTTCTCCTTTCCCCGTTTGACAGCCACACAGAAATACTTGCCGACTGGGACTGTTACAACAGTGCTAGGGGAAAACAGCCCAGCTCAGGCACAGGTGACATCTCTCAGCTGTAACACGAGCGTGATGGCAGACTAATTCACCTCACTGCCGTGACATGTTAAAGCTAGCTTTGAAATCTCCACGTTGCCTGTAGTCACACTTCTGTTGAGCATCCCTGCACAGCCACTGTGTAGCCAGGCCAACACAGCAGAGATGGAAAACACACAGAATAACCACATTTTGGGTAGATTCATACTCCTTTATGCACTAGTGCACTAGAACCTTTTTTTTTTTTCCCCCAATGAAATCATGGAAAGACATTAGTAGTTTAGGTTTAAATACCAATCTACCAACAGATTTTAAATCCTATTTAATACACACATTCTGCAAAGAACTGGTTCACATTTAAAGCACTACAAGTGTATTTCTGGTAGACAGAGATACAGCAGTCTGAGGGGTGAGACTACTACCAGAGAAAAGGCAATCAATTTAAAAGATACTTTACTTTCTTAAATACTCTGTTCTCAGGTCTAGACAAATCCAGAGGTCCTTTCCATACTCTGCCATTTTGTGATTATGTCCCAGTATCTTAAATAAAACATCAGCAAGAACTACAACTCAGGGAAAAATATATAAATGAAGTGAGTAACTTGAGTTACTTGAGGCAGATCTAGTTCCACACCTTGTTGTACACTGTTGTACACTGAACCATGTTTTTATTTCCTGCTCATGTCATGCATGGTTGTAAAATCRATGTTGTCTGTATGGAAAATACGCATTTCACAGGGCACTTTACTTGCAATGAGTTACACACACATGCCCYCAGAAGCAGAATTTGGGTGTGAAAGTTTTGCATCCTTTAGGTAGGGTTTATGAACCTTCCTAATACTGAACACAGTTTCCATTACTCCAGTGTGGGTAAAAACGGCCAATCACAGATGTACGATACTAAAAATATTAATTGTAAGGCACATGCATGAAAAGCATTAATTAAATTAATTAATTAGTTAACATTAATTAGTTAACACAGCAAGTCCTTCTTGAGAAATGACTGCATTAGTAAATAGATATTAAAGCTGAACAATTATTGTATTGCTCTATGATGTTATACTGTAAAYCAATTCTCACTCATATCAACATCTAAAAGCAAAGAACTACATCTGTAAATATTTATTCATGTCACTAAATTTTAATAAAAAAATTGAACAAGAATTACTCAGTTAACAACATCTTAATATGCCCTAATAAATGCATGTACAATGGAATTATCTGGAAACTCGTGAAAGGTGAAGATTATTTTTGAAATGACAGCATGTCTCACATGGCCAAACTTTTGCTAAATAAATCCATAAATAGCTAATGAACCGATTAAGTGATTAACTCATTTCAATGCATCAAACACCAATTTGGGCACCTACTTTCCTGCAACTTGTTTTAAGAACACTATCCAAAAGGAAGGAAGAAAGTTGAAGCTTTTTTTTCCAAACCATAATTATAGAAAAAAAATCCCATAAAGTAGAGCAAGAAGGCTTGAAAAACAAACAAACAAAAAAAACTCTGAAATTTGTCCCTACGTAAGCAGCTGGTAGATCTCCTCTGTGATCCCAGGAGAAGCTGAACCGAGCTACGGTAGAGCAAACTTTCTAAAATTCCATCTTTTGTTACCAATTTTAAAAGCTTAATCAAATGGATTGTAGTAAGAAATATTTTCCCTCCTTCATTTACAATCCTGTCTTAGAAAATCTGAGGCCAATTCATGTCCCTCTACAAAACAGATGCAATATCTGCCAAGGGAAAAGTACTCTGCGGAAACAAGGCACCAAAGCTTTCTCTGGAGTCTCCTGTTGGGTTTGTACCCTTAAAAGGAAGCAGAGATTTCATCCTGCTGGTCGCCAGCTTGCCAAACTGAGCCCTTTGAACTGCTGGGCATCTTGTGACCACATTTACTCAGGGATTCTTTGTGGCTTTCTCCTACCGTGTTCTAGCACAGCCAGCAGAATTATTTTCATCTCCTGGTATCAGTCAAGTTGCCAAGTTGCTATCTGACTATTAGTCTAACAAATTAAAAAAAAAAAAAAAAAACTTATCACCTCTGCTCTATACTTCTATACGGCTTCTATACAGCTGGCTTATCCACGATCAGCGAGGAACTCGAGCCTGGAGGTAGCCTTGCTTGTGAACAACAGCGCTACACCACAGGGCCAGGTGGTTCATGCTCTGAAAAAAAAAAAAAAAGAAAAAAGAAAAAAAAGAAAAAGAGAGGAAGCACCACCTCAATTTTAAACTCACAATAACAAAAATATCTTTAAAACTTATCAAGGACTGAGAGCAGCAAAACTACTTGTAAAGCCTTAAACAATTCTGTTTTTCATTTCACGGTATTAAGTTTGATTTCTATTTCTGTTTTATGCTGAATACAGAGTTCCTTTAAGCACCAAGTCTAAAAAAGGCAGCCCACCGCACGCCCGCGGCAGCCTTGCCCGCTGCCCTTTCCTCCGAGAGCTGGCGATCCCGACGCACCCTTTGCCGCTCACATCGCTTCTCACGGGAGAACGGGTTCACGGCAGGGAAACAACTACGCACATCGCGGTGCAGGCAATAATCAACTGGCGAGATGCGGCTGCCCCTTCGCGATTATATACCGCAGCACAGGTAAAGCAGAGCACTTGTAGAGCACTGGCCTTTTTTTTTTTTTTTTTTTTAATGTTGTTGTTTGTATTTTTGCCCATCAGGTTTCACAGTTGCTTTACATGCCTTTCCCCCTCCTCCTTGAAAATGTTCTTTCTATTCTGGCTAGCTAGAACTTGACCAAGTGGATTTAATCCACCTAGAAAGCAATTTCCTGGACAAATTTTCTGTTTCTATGTGTTAACGTATTTCTCTGTGTATTTCACTTTGCTATATCTTCATTTCATTCACTACATATAAAAATGATATATATGAAAAATAATGCAGAGAAGAACCCTGGAGGAAATACTGTCAGGGAACTACAAAAACAGACACAATATATGTATGTCAAGCAAAAGAAATATAACTAAAGTAATTATGCAAAAGACAAAACAAAGAGTTATTCTGATCCTTTAATTAAATATCAGCCAAAATAGTTTTTTCAAGCAGCATTCTTTAATTCATAGGTCCATGTATAAGAAATTCAAGGTTGCTGCTATCACTCGTTACTTGGTATATTCATGCATGACTACATAAAGTAAGCAAGAGTCAACATTATGGTAAAGAAAARAAATGGAGTGTAAAAACATTTTCCCTTACAACACCAAACGGAAGTCATACTCAATTTAAATAAATATTTTGCTACTTCATGAAAGCCAAATCCATGTATTTTCTCAAACTCTCTTTAGGAGTTAGAGGGAAGTTATCCYGCTATTTTAGCCTGCTTTACATAAAATTACACAAAAAGTTTGTGTTCACAACACACTGAATGAATTAAACCCTTTTTTGCATTTTATAAGTTGTTTGTGACTAACATTTTAGCTCTCTTGAAAAGGTGAAGAACAAATAGAATCAGCCAATGTCTTTGTGCACGGCCTATGCGGATAGCTCATCCTCTATAGAGACAAATTTCGGTGATTTCAGTCAGCAAGCTGTRACAGCACATGGTAAAACTATGATACGCACCAAAAGCTTACAGTCRCATTAATTTGTAGCAAAATACATCAGACTGTGCTTTCTGAAAAACAGCAGTTTTGATTTCCCGTGCAACATCTGAATGGCTTCTTTTTCTGACCTTGATGTTTCACATCCAGTCCCTGCATACCATTTTCTTCTTTTTCTCTAAATTCTAAACATTTTCCCTACTATTAGTTCTTCTGCACTTCTGTGGTGACAGTTTTTTCCTTTACACTCCTATATACACTGTGCACAAGCTGTTAAACAGAATTAGTCCACATTCCTCTTTCAAATCAGTCACTACTGGCTAAAATTTTTTCAGCAGAGTATCATACCCAAGAATCCAACCAATTTTACATTTGCAAAAGCTCAAGAGAAGCCGGACTCAGTGAAACAGAAGAAAGGAGGAAGAAGTGAAACRGAGAAGGGAGTGTTTGTGACTGATATTCCAGCATACAGAAAGAATTATGTTTTTATTTTGATGAAGAAAAAGCCTAATACATTATCATTATAAACAGGGTGGCTAGGTGCAGAGCTTTCCCCTCACTCCTGCAAACACCGTTTGGCAGTCAGAGTGAAGAAAGGTTTTGCAGAGGTTCGAGGCTGTGCTGAACCTCCAATGGCCACAAGAAGTGTTTGCTAGAGGAGGACTGAATACCAAGTGGCTTCATGGGGAAGGGGCATGAACCAGCATTTGGAAGATGGGCTGCGTGTGCCCAGTACCACCCGGCTGTTAGGCTCTGCACAATGCAGCGATCCAGGTTAGTTCAAAGGGACAACATCAACAAGAGTGCTCTCCTACACCTCACCTAAATAAGGAAAAAGATTCCTTATTTACCCCGAGCATAAAGATACTCTTCAAATTCCATGACAAGTCTTTACTACAAGGTCCCCTTTACCATTCAAAGCYAGCAAATATGAACTCAAAAATGAACAACTTAAATTACTTAGAAAAATAAAGCCACGTGGTTTTCATAGATCAAGCAAAGTATAAACATCAATACAAGCAATTCCCCCCAGAAAAGCAAAAATCATAGCCTGATTAATTCCTTCAGTCGCCGTCCACTAATATATCATTTAATAGTGAACAGGAACAATCCAAGTGATAATCTAAACTTAAAGTGCTACTTTTAAAAAATGAAATAAAAACACTGGCAGAGATACTAGGAAGAAAAAAGTGACATTGGAAAACTGACAAGATTCTGGAAGATGAATAATTCAAGGCTAAACATCCTTCCTTCACCATGTGTTAGGACCACAAGGCAAGAGGAGAAAAACAAGATGTGCGTTATGTGAAACCAGTGTCAAAGAGCAGAAGAAACTGGTGGATAATAAAGAAATAATCTATTGTATATGTGCTGATTTACTGAGTAACTTCAAGTCTGGAGGCATGTTATCCCTTCTTGTAGAGAGACTGAAAAAGATAAACTTGCCAAGTTTACGTGTACAGGCAGTGGAACATGCTGAGTACAGGATCCACAGGGAAAATAAGCATAATCTCAGATGATGGTATAGCAAGRGGAATCTCTCTGGGACACCTCTAATGTTCTCCTTCACATTAGGAGGAGGATAATGCAATTCCAGGAAGTAGTCACAATTCTCCCTCCATAGCTTGTTTTTTTCATCTCTCACTTCTGCATTTTCTACCCTCTGGAGATGGGCATTTACACCTACTGGAAGCTGCTAACTCACATGGGGATGGATGAGAACAAAAACTGCTCTTCTACAGAAAAATCCTGCAAATACAGTGGACATCCCTCTATGATTTCTTTCTTTACCTGGATTTCCCCAGGCGGTAAGGCAGCCGCCTTTGGTGGTTTCGCTCCCCTCCATTTCAGCACCTCTCTAGTTCTGCACATCCTGACTCTTTCTTACACATACTAGAAAGCAGCACAGAGCATCTTCTTACCTCCTTTGCACCTACTGTGAAGCCCAACAGATGCATAACAAAACAGGTGAGTGTTAAGAAAGAATTAGTTTAATTACAGCAACTCCCCCTTTTTTAGTGAAAAAAACTTCGATGTGGAATTTAGATCCACCAGGAATGTTGTAAACATTTCTTGTTAGCTCTTGATAAAAGCGTGGCTCAGAATGGAGTAGGATCACATGCAACTATCCAGCAAAGCAAAGGAATGAGTCATCAGTCTGCAAACTGAACAACAGACCATATTGTAAATTCAGACCAAGGTAAGCACAGTAATCAACGAAAGGCCAGTTTCTAAATTACACCTCCGGAGAAAGCAGTCTAGGAAGGCAACTTATAAATATACCTACCTAGGCTAGCACTAAAAAGTGTTCAGGGAATCCAGTGGGTCATTTAGAGAAAAACTCCACAGAATTTAAGAGGGAACAAATCTCACTGAAAAATGTTGAAAACAGCTGAAGAAAATCCATTACAGGAATACAGATGCCTGTAACTTTCTTGGTCTAGTCTTGTGTACTATGCTCTTACAGGTTGGCAAAAATATTACAGATTAGGAAAATGTCATTTTCTAATAAACTAAGTACTTTAAACTAATTTATAGAGAATTCTATTTGGTTTGTCCCTACTAAGATCAGCACAATTTCATCCATAGAGGGGGAGAAAAAGACAACTATGGAAATGCTCTCTCATATTGGATTCAAGTAGTTTCTTCTCTGGCTAAACAAAGATAACATGCTCTCATAAAATGTGAGTATTTCCCGTCAACCTAATTGACAAAAAAGGTTCAAATTCTGCTTGCAGTTTCATTGGTCTAAATGCAAGTAATCTAGGTATTAACTTTATTTTTCAATCAAAGCAACTGAAAGCAAAACATGTCCCAGAAGATTTACACTTTGATTAYTGACAATAAGCTCAGATCACACAGCCCATCTGCTCAATATTACACCAAGAAAGAGGTGGGCAGTTTCAGAGAAAGTTGCACACAGTGGTTTCATTCCTATTCACAATTTACCCCTACTGTTTCACTCACCCACTCCCTCTTCACCAAAGCATGAAATGGCAGTTGCTTAKATTTACACTGTTCAATATTCAACTACTGCCATCACAAATTACTAAATAAATTAACAAAGTGCAACCATTCCACATAATAAGTCCCAAACACCATGCTAGCCAAATGTATATCCAGATGTTTCACTGGCCTCTCAAATTCTCCTGCCCTCTCATCACATCAAGTATACTTCTCCCCCAAATCCTCACCTGCAGCTACACCTCTCTGAGCACTGTATCCCATGAATTACCTCTTCAGCTACTGCATGCTGCAGATTATGGTTACCACTTTCCTATGAACTCTTATCTGCAGCAAATGCAAGGTCGTCTGAACTAGCTTAACCCTCGGTGAGAGATGGAAAGAAGGCAGGAGGAAGGAAAGCCTGGGAATAAGGCTTTTTAGCTCAGTTTTTAYGGAAACTTCTCCAGCTGGTAACTGCTGACTCAGATGCAAGATTCATAGGTTTAATTTAGGTGGCCCTGTGCTTACTAGTCCTTTATTTTAGCACAGATGTGCTGCAACACATTTTGGGCTGACTGTGCAAACCTGGGTAGAGTGAACAACCTGGAAGGGTATGGCTGAGAAGGGTGAGGGGCTCACCAGGAAAAGCAATACGGGAGATACATTAACAGGAGTACTCAAAATGGGGCAATGTAGGATGATACATCATTTAGGGACTTCCAACATGTCCCAAAGAGGGAATACTTCTAAACTTTTGTATTGATACTTCCATACCTGCGTTTGAACAGATTAATAGGCAGATAAATCTGATGGCTATAAAGACTACATCCGTTCCCCTTCTATCTGGACCTGCTTCTTTACTTACTTCTTCTCCAGCTTGTTTGAATTCCATCTCTGTTTCAYGGCTTCTAATTAACTTGTTCCTCACTGCAAGTGTTTGCAGTACAACTAGCTGGGAGAGGAAAAGCACAAGGACATGTGATGAATAAAAAGAACAAACGATGACTATGAAAATGGCCCATTCTAGGAGCTGCACTGCCTAGTGSGATGGAAAGCTGTTAGGGTATTTCTCCTTCCTGTTCACCTCCTTCTGGCAGCATGATAACACAACAGGCTGTGAAACACTGTTTTCCCACCAGATTGCAGCCATGTCCCACCTATCCTACAGGGATCTTCAGCATCCCTGCCACACACACAGTTAAATTCTTTCAAGCCACTACTGACAGAGCACATAGCACACACTAATGCAGCATTAGCAAAACACCAGTAGTTCTGGGACAGTCCTGGACAGATTATTCCAAAAGTATGCTCACTATACTAGAAATAAAGCAGCAGCAGTGAATAATAATCATTAATTGTTCAGCTCTGAACATTCTGATACCTATATAGATTGACTTGGAAGGATAGCTGCTCTTCTACAATGGAAACTCTAAAGGAGACTTCTTTGTGAAAAGGAYAATCATTTAAGATTCCAGACATTTTTTCTACATTTCCTTTTAAAATATTCAGACTTTGGAAGCAGAAGAAATCTCAGTACATAAAACTGCAACTCAAATGTTAGCAGCAGCCTAGCAAAACTCTTTTGCACACTTTCTTGTGAGTTAAAAAACAGATCTACTATAAGGCACAGCATGTACCTCATGGCAACTGTGTAGATTTATGTTTCTGTTCCCTGGGAAATCMCTGCCATGTAAAATGATATGATAAAATGATATGACTAGCTTTACAGGTCAAGGTAAAATCTGTTTACCCGAAACAGATCGAAAATGGAAAATTGATCTAGCAGTCTAAATGCACCAGGCTATCAGAAGGGCTTGAGAGGCAGCATACACCATAGCTGATTTATACAATTGAAACAGCGCAGTCGATCCTTTTCCTTGCATGCTCCCTCATTTGACAACTTCTTTTTTTTTTTTTTTTTTTTTTTTTTTTTTTT
>NW_028186479.1:836956-854038 GCF_003343005.1 Rhea americana | reverse complement strand
GCGTTTCATTTTCCTTGCTTTTCAGCCTTTTGGAAACCTCACACAAGATGGGAAAAGATATCATATTTCTCCTAAAACAAAACTGGCTTATGACACATAGTTTAATTCCAAAAATACATAATATGACACTACTCTTGTCATCAAGACTTTAACTTCTAATATCATCTTTTCCAGATACATTTAAACTTTTTTTTCTGCCTCAGCCATCTAATTTATATGGCTTTAAGAGAGAGAAATTCTTCCTACTCACCTCAAAGTCCTTCACATCTGAGACTCCTGAATCTCTGGGGTAAGTCTGTGTGAGTCTTTTGTTTAATATACCATGTTCTCATCCTAGTAAGTAACTGTTAGTGAGCTGCTTTTCTAATCCAACACCTTGTACTTTTTTTCCTGTCTTCTCTTGACTTCTTTTTTCCCCTCATTTGTTGTGCACTTACTTATCTTTTCCCTGCTTTACATTTCAGTTACTTATTCCTTTTTCCTTGGYTCTGCTTTCTGGATCTCCATGTCCTTCCTCCTCTTTACCACCAGGTTATTACACGTGTTGCAAGGTTCCAAAAATTTCAGGAAGAAGGACAGCAATGATTCTATACAATATGCTCCAAGTCCAGGAGTTTGGACTTGTAACTGTTTGGGCAGGTGCCTAAAACAAAAATGGAGCACTTTCTGTAATAGATGTGCTTCTACAAGTATATAAACTTCATGCCCTCCTACCTCATCAAGATTTAGAGCTGTTCTGCTTTTTATTTAAAARGGTAAGAATAGAGGGAGGTAGAACACCCGGATACAATGAAATGCTTTACAAAATCTTCCAGGGGATATCCYCAGATCTCTGTCAGTCAGAGAACTGTAAAACATCCAGCTGCTTACAGGACTGTGGCCTTCCCAGTGAATTTTAGGAGTTGCATGCCAYCTCAGGTAAGTTAGACATCTTATGTTCGCACCAGCTCTTACTGCATTAAACATTACATATATCTTACAGAAGGCAGAAGAATTATTTGCAGAGCTAGTATTAAAATGCAACAATCCCTTGTTTTCTACTTCCCATAATCCTGAGCTACCCACTCAGTGATCTAAGACTGGGAGACAGCAGATCAGCAGGGACTGGAGACAGTGCTTCTGCTGTGGATGTCACCACAGGGAGTATTGTCACACACTTACCTAGGATCTCTGTCTTCTCCTTATCTCCCTTATTATGTATCTTTTTCTCACCCTGCATCCCCTGATTATACATATGCACAATCAAATGATCTGTTGCTATGGTTTTTCATGGCATATCCAAAAGCCAAAATTCCCTAGTCTCAGAATTTGATGGTGCATAAAATAATGGGATGGAAACCCAGAAAACAGAAAATCACTCCAAACTACAGGCTGCTGGTGCTGCTATCATCTTCCATCTCTAAATCAGCTCCAAATTAAAATATCAAAAGGAAAGAAGGCTTCACAGAAGTCATTATAGTGGTCATTATTCCTCATATCCTTCCAAACACAGGCATTTGCACTTCTAAAAGACAATTACAAAATGTTATTCTGACTCTATGCATCACCACGTCAGAACAGTGGATGTAATGTACCAACACATTCACTTTGCAATGCTCTCTTTGACTACACAGGGAGAGCAGGGAAGAACGCAAACCAGTACTCTTAGTTTAAGAAAAAAAATCCCTTTCATAACTTAAAAAACTCTTTTCCCATTGATTTTTGTTCAATCTTAGAATCAACCTCTCTTGTCGGTCTCATCATCATAAACCAGAACACCGCTATTCTCTATTAYGAAGCTGCATATTCTGAAATACACGGGTGAAAAGCAAAGCTAGCCTTTTTGGACCAGATCCCATGGATGGAGAACAGAAGCAGCCCACTTGCGCTATGTGAGAGGTCAGGAGGCACAAGATTGTACAGCAACCTTGCGGTTTCTGGGTCTGAGCTCAGGAAAGGGAAAACGATGGCTGGCACCCACAGCTGCTGTGGGATATCTGTGGAGTCACTCCATGGCATTGCACATGTGGGCTGAGACTGCTATTACTTTTTCTTCCCACATGTTTGCGCAAGCAGCCCAACTAAATGCACACACCACTATCATGGAGATTTTGCTCTGAATGARCTCTTCATAGTGTATATGTTATCCAATTCAACCAAAAACACACACAAATTCTGCCCATCACCTATGAATGAATTGAACTGAAGGCCCATGGCCAGCTTTGAGAAAATAGCCTTGACTTGGGCAAGCAACTCTAAAAGAAATACAAGGGAGGAAAGGCTGGGAAGATGCATCTCCATGAAGCCAAGCACTTAGTCATGTCTTTGTCAATAACTATTGTTTTTTTTCTGTTAAGTTTGCCTAATCCTTTGCAGAAAGGGTATGGCTGACATACAATCTATTAAAAAGAAAAAAAAAAAGTCTTTTAAAGATTAAACTAGTAAAGCTATAAAGCCTGAAATACTCCGAAAAAATCCAGATTATAGATTTTACCTAGAACTATTTAATTACACACCTCATATGTGCAAATTTATTACAAGAAAATGTTACCTAATTGAATTTATTATGCTTTGACTTTGTTAACTTATTTAATTAAAAACTTCTCTTGAATTATGTAATTTATTATAGCATGACTATTGTTAATGAAGCTTACAAAAGGTACTGTTGGACAAATTCATGCAAAGTAGATGAAGCAGAACACAATGAAGGATTATGTTTTCAGAATTCTGAGGCAAAAAGCCTGAAATAAATGCAAGTTGTGAGTGTTTGGAGCAGTGGATGCATTCATTGTGATTATTTCCGACTACATGCTGATTGCAAAAGATTAGCATAAACAGAAGTTGTTTTTGCAAATGTTTCTATTCTTGCTAGGAAACCCTTTCAATATAGGCAACAATTAAAAACGTAAAGATTGCATCATAGCTTTGGTACTATTCTTTGTTCTGCTCTGGACATATCAGAAGGAACATAAATGAAACTTCACCTTTGGGCACCACTCTTATCTGTTAACATGCYAAAATATCTAGATGTAACATCAGTGCTCAGAAGCAAGCTTTTCTGGCAGATATTCTCTCTCTCCTCCCCAAAGTACTCTTAGTGCATGGCATTAAGTTACCCTCTGGAGCCTGCATGGCTTGCRGCTAGAGCTATCGTTAGTAACAATAAAATTCATAGTAATTAACAGCTTTTAACATCCTTTCTCCTCCATTCACAATAGCAAATTGGGCACATAAATAATTCACATGTAATTTCTATACCTCCTATTCCCATTCCACATTAAGCACTGGCAAAAATTCACATACAACAGACCACTAATTTTGGGGGGGGGGGGTAAAAAAAGGCACAAAGGAGTCCTATTTCTGAACATTTTCCAAAAAATAAAAGTAGGTAACAACGTCTGATGATAGCACTGGAGAGATCTCATTATATCCCGTGCTTCACTTCCTCACTTTTCACCATTTCCRTTGTTGTCTCAGTAGGATCACAATACATGGAAAACCAGGAAGAAAAGTAAATGTGGCTCCAGGCTGTGTTCTTTCAATGTACCTCTCAGATCTWTTATTGCAATACATTTTTTATAAGAAGAATTAGACAGCTATTCAAGCTCTTCAGTTGTTTGTCTACCAGCYGCATGAAGTATAGCACCTTCCATGCTCCAGCGACATCAGGAAGAGTCAAAGATGTTAACTGTTTAAAAAGCATGGCTATAGTGGTCGGTAAGATATATGTGTATAGGCTGGTCARTATTTCCTATTGTTGTGCATTAAATACAACATTAAAGGGTCATATGGACCCTTCTACACAGAAGCACACATCTCTACGTATATCATTTTTCTGCCAATCACAAACAGCATAGCAGTAATCTAAAACAAGACTGGCCAGATCCAGAGCTTAACCCAACTGCATGGAGACTGCAGAGATAYAAGTAGCTTCCCGTTACATTCCTCTGTCCTGTGCTGGCTCGCTTTGTCTGCTGCTGTGATTAGCTACGGCAGTTTTGCCAACAAACTACCAACAGCTTACCACACCTCATACTCCATACTTGTTCCTCTGTTTCAATACTATCAAACAGTATCATCAACTGCAGTCCTGGTACGGTTTTAAAATCAAATGTACCAGGGCAAAACCAATAACCCTAACATTTACAGAACGACTTTCAGTGGAGTGGATCCCATKGGATTTTTTAAGTCTCTCCAAGCCAATTGCATAATGCCACAGGGTCTCACAAAATGCAGTTGAGGGTAGAGTTTGTATCACTGCATATATGATTTCTTCTGTTCACTACCAATTGTGAAGGGTCAAAYGCTGACAGAGCACAAAAGCAATTCTACATAAAAACATTACAGGAAAAGCAAAGAACCACCTCTTGCCATGGCCGACTGAGTGAATCGCAAGCAGAGTGCAACTGCTGGGGTTTGAAAAAGAAGGAACAAGCGAAAAATAAGACACAACTGCGGTTTCTCCAACAGAATAGTATGGTTTCAACTGAAATTTCACAATACTTGCGGGAAGGAGGTGGGGGGAGGTAGGATTTTATAGACACTATTGCAAATTCTGCTAATCCTTGCAAAAGGACTGTCCTTGAACAAGTGAAGCAAGATACCAATCTCACCGAAATATCTACATAGCAGTGTTCTGCAGGAATGAGATGTATTGTATGACTGTCGTTTTTATCACTTTAAGCAGAATCTTGTTTTAGTAGCCTGTCAGATGATAAAGGTAGATACAAATTCAACAGATTCAATACTGAACTCCTGTAAATAGTTATTTCAAGTACTTTTATATCACAAGTAAGGAACAATACCTCACTTCCCATTTGGACATATGCTGTGTCCAAATTAGTATGAATAATACTCCTTCTGAAGATACTTTCTTTACGATTTTGCAAGAGTCTATCACAAAATGAAACAGCGTGCACACTACAGACTTAAATCCACTATGGCTTCCACCCACTTTAACTGAAGCAACCTCAGTGAGCTCAGAAATACAATTTTACCTCAAAAAATAATAAAAACAACAAAATATTGGCATTTCCAGAGCAAACAGCAACCTAATCAGTAATGGGCACACCTTTAACGAGCCCTAGGTGTTGTTCTCAGATTTGAACTTACACACATTCCTGTGGCTCCTTTTCCCATATGAATCCAGATCCGTCCCTAAACAGACTGACTCATCCATCAGCTCTGGAGGGGAAAACGGAGGACTCATTCCAGGCACCTGCACTGAGAGTCTTCTGCTACTCTGCTCCATGCAACTCTTACCCCACACAAGGCATTATACTGATGCACTTTTGTGCCTGACAGATCCTCTGACACCTTAAAGAGAGGGAAAACATAACTTTCAAAAAGACGAGGGAGCACTGAAAAGGGAAGAGGGATAGCAAGACAAAAAGAAAACAGTAAAAAGGTTAGCGACTCTAAACATTCTCATTAGTATCCAAATATTTGCGAGGAAAATTACACAAAGTTTACTTTTGGCTACCTCACTGCACTGCTATGTTATAATAAAACATTTCTCCACCCTTATTGGGAAATGCAGAAGTGCTGCACTTGTTTAAGCCTTTTGAAGACTTTTCTAAATTCTCACTTGAGAATACCCTACCTTCTGATTCAGAACGATTACTTTCCCTAGAGGAAAGAAAGAAACACACTTCTCATTTCAGACCTTTTAGGCTGTCTCGCAATCTTCTAAAACTACTTTTCTTTATTGTGCCAACATTCAGCAACATCTATAATGGACTTTGTTCTTTAAACACAGCTTTGGTTCAGAGAAAAACTAGAACAAAAATTCCCAAGTTCTTGGGAAAAAAGGAAATTCCTGGCAAGTTAAAGATTTTAGACCCACATTGCACAATTGGCACATGGGACTAGTGCATCAGAAAATTCAAAGTTCATCTACCCACATTCCCCCAAACTTCATTAAGGGGAAAAGAGCTGAGCACTTTTTCTCAAGAAGGTGAAAAAGGAGGACATCTTCGATTCACCCTGCCAATGTTCATGTCAGATATTCAAACGACAATATTTTAGAGTGCAAGACACACAGCTAAATTTGGCAACAGGAGGCACAGAAAATTGATCATCATTCCTGCTATACCCTGAACCAGCCATCCCTCCTACAAGGAAACTCAGCTTTTTTTTTTTTTTTTTTTTTTTTTGCAGAAAAGCTTCACCCCTGATTCCAACAAATTTTTTAGATGATCACTTCTCAGGGAGGGCATCACTCGCTACTCATAGGTGCGAGTCCTTCATGCAGATGCCAAGAGACAAAGCTCCTGTCTGAGAAGCTTCCTTGGGATTAGGGCCTCCACAACCTGGCCTTTGTACCAGTACCCATGTCTCAGTCCTAGCAAATTCCCAAATCCTGTGCACACCCAGAATGCCAGGTTGCTGTGGGAGTGGGAAAACCTCTCCTATAGGGCTGGCAAGAAAGAAATTGCAGGCTTAGCACAGAAATACGTTAGTGTTAGCAGGATGTTTTACCTTTACACCTACCAGGGGTTACAGCCCTTAGAGAAAGCATTCCAACATTTCCTGACCTTTGCCTCCTCCCTCCCTCCGCAGGCAAACCCCGCGTTTCAGCAGTGTGGTTAGGCTAAGCCATCCCTTTACGCCCTTCATCGCTTTAGCAGGGCCGTCTTACCCAGGCGTTTGATCTGGTATGATCTGCTGTGTCCCTAACAGCTCTTTACAGACAGCACTTCCCTCTCCTATCACCTCCAAACCTGACGGCTAAAAGCCCGAATTGAGGAACACCAATCGCTTCCCTCCAGTGAGTTACTGTGGACAGAGCTTGGGGGTTTTGTTTGGTTTTATGAGGGGTTGGACAAACACACTCCACTGGTGCTCAACCCCCTAATTAAAAAGCAAAGGTTTTCATCAGTAAGAACTGCAACACAGCGTAAGGATCCAGCATGAACTTTACAATGTCAGGAAGAACCCCGAAGCTAAAAGTTGCTCTCCARATCAATGGCCTGACACAGATGCAGGTCTGTCCTGCCTTTGGGGCGAGGAGCTTTGCTGTGAACGTGCGTGCCAAAGGCCRTTTCCTTGTACAACGCTGAAAGCGAGACTCCAGCACCACTGCTACTCTATGGCAGCAGGGTATCTGACTTTCAACACAGCATTTTCTTTTCTCATTATCACAATTGCTGAATAGCAATATTCTCCTTATCACATCAGAGGTATATAGGGTTCTTCTCTAATTTGAAAAAGAAAGKCTGGGGCACACGAAACAGGTTTCAAAAGGTTTCATCAGATCTTTTTTTTTTCATTCTGGTGTGAAGATGATGAAAAGATAATACAATTAAACATTTTTATATTGATTTTATTTTGGAAGCGAAGACACAGAGCACTCACTTTTAATTTCCTTTTTCCAGGTTCATTCTTTATTTAGCAAGAACTATAAAAACTCTTTTGAAAAGTAATATATTCAAAACTAATAAAATCCAAGAACAAAATATTTTCAAAGGCAGCTTAGGTACAATTATTAAGTTGTCATATAAAAACTTCTAATYTAATACTGGAGAAGGAACAAAGTTTATGGCTAATTTTTCAGCCCAAAATAGAACTGTTTCCAGAAGCATCCCTTTTATCCAACATCATCAGTAAGTAACTCCAAGAACATAACGCATATGACTGAAAACAGTAAGCCTGAGGTCTCCATCAATGTTAGTAAGACGTCCACCTCTGACTAGTCTCCAATTTTCACTATCGTGAACTTTCTACCTCAGCAGTCAGCCTACGTTTACTGACATCAACTGAACACAAGCTTAGAATCAGTAATTAAAAACAAGCAACCTTTTCTTCTAGATGGCAATAGTGAGGTGCACTTCCCTGAYAGCTGATTTTAAGAAATGAAATACTGCAGCTGACAGAGAAAGACTGAAATTACTGAGAAGTTACCCTGTCAGTCCCCTTCATCTGCAACTGAATGCACCAAAATGCAGAAACAAGAACTGAAGGGCTGAGATTGCATGCTTTCGAAGCCCTTTTTGTTAGCTCTTGCATACACCCATCATTTCTACATTAGCAAAGACGCAACTTCTGTTATAAAACAGGTACTTATTAAATTCAACAGTGTTTTTAACCACTTTCCTTAAATAATGCTAGAAGATGAATAATGTTAGAATGTTAGTGCTTCCCATTATTAATAATACTCTTAAAAACAAGGAAATTATGGGTGCTGAAGTGAGAACGCACGCGGCTGACTTGTTCAGATCACATCAGAAGCAAAAGTTTTGAGCAAGGAYGAGCAGCCCTCACCCCGCAGGCAGGTACGCTGTACACTACATCTTACCACTGTAACTATTTCCCTGCAATTGAGAAGGCTGCTTAGGGTAGCAAAGTAAATGAAAGAATACATGTGGTCTCAGAATTGGCCCCTAGTTTCCCATTACCTTACACTAATGAAGTTAATTACCGATGTATAGAGGGTGTGGAAAGTGCTACTCTGCAATTCAGGATTAAAGGCTGCAGTCCACAGCTTTCAGAACCAGAATTGAAAACTAGCAGTGTTAGCACACATGATCGAAATGGCTTCATTAAAACAACAACCAACCAAGACACAGTAATTCCTGTCAGCAAGGCTGCTTCTGGAGCACGGAAAGTCACCACTTACCCATCTGCAACTCTACAGCAAGAGAAAAAATAAAGACTAGKGCAACCTAGAGAGTCCTCATTCACTTCATGTTTTTCTAATGATCCCACCAGCAAAATCAAACATCCATAAGCTTTTTAAAGCAAGTTACTTATCATCAGAGCACTGCCTGGTAAGTTGTGCATGTCACAAYGACAATACTAAGATGACACTGAACAGAGAGATTTTCTCTCAGCTTGGGAAGACTAGACTTCTGCAGCAGTATGCTTGTGGTGCAGTGATACCACCGTACAGAAAGCTCAATTTCAAAAGGTGTCTTTACACAAATTCATACTGGAATTAACACAAAAATCTTTATTAGATCTGGTTGGCAGTCTGATTCCATAGAGAGATATCAAGCACAACAGCTTTTTGCAAATAAATAGGCACTGAGGAACTAAAATCAATGGCAAAGTATAGAAGCAAATATTCCAATTGTTGGCTTGTGAAAAAAAGCCATTCTCAGACAACCAAGGAAGAGGTTATGCCAACTACTGCTGAACAAAACAGATTAAAAGAGCTGCATGCATCTGATGTGTTCATAGCTGTTCRCACAGTATGACAATGAGAAGGGTTGAGGCGATATTAGACGATACAGCAGCATGGATTCAATCTTTAACAGATTCATGCAAAAAAATTTTTTTTTGGCTCACAACCAAGGAAGTTGCAATACTACTGACATTGCACAGTTCTCTGTTGTTGTTCAGCATGTTAAAAAGAAACTGCTATAATTAAGGAAGTGCTTGGCCTCTGTCCATTTTGTTCCACGCTGCTGCCTCACACTTGTTTAAAGAACTGAGAAACTTTGTTGAAAATGTGGCAGATAGTGAAAAACRTTAAGCTTGAATGGTCCAAATTAGACAGTATTTGTACAGATAGAGCACCTGCCACGACTGGCAAGAACAGTCATACYGATTTGCAAGAAAAGTTTTTGGATCAAAAGTTATTGAAATATCATTTGTATCCATCAGGAGACTTTCCTGAGCCAGAGATTTAGGTTTCTTACATGTCKAAACCCTGCCATCTCCTACTCTAGCAAAATAAGTATTCGTGCATAGAGCTGCCAACAAGCACACCATGTAATTGATGAAAATGAAGAGCAGACTATGTATACAATGTGTAGTTCGTCTTCTGTCAAAGGGCAAAAATCTTGAAAGATTTTGGAAACAAAGAATGATAAACACAATTCCTTAAAATAAAGGACTAACCAGTCAAACAGTCTGCTTAAAAAGAAGCATGGGATGAGAAATCTGGTCTTCTCTAGATCTCACTTTGCAGCCTCAACATACTGGCAACAAAGGATTGCCTATTCGAGCAGGAAAAAGGAAATGGCTTGCCTATTGCTGATTTTCATCCATGTGCTGCTTTTAAGGCAAAGCCTTAAAATGATGTTCTTAATATATTTCAGCTGGTATGCTTTATCTATTTGCAGTATGTAAGAACTGACAGCTGAAGTGCTGAGAGATGCTGTAATCTGATGTTTTCGTAGTTGCTTCATTCTAAGCTTGAAGATTCTAGAAAACAACAATTTTCCATTATTTTCCTATTTTATAATGTAATAGAGACAATTTCCCTTGAATTACAGTTTGAAATTTCTTACCTTAAAGAAAAAGAAAGATATTCCAGTAGCAAGAGAATAAAGAACGATCTATGTTTTCATCTAATGAGCAAGACCAGACACTTAGCCAACAGCAAAATTTGAAAAYGAGTACTTAAAAGCATTTTACCTCTGATACAGGTCTTAGCTTTAAGTGCTCATTCAGATAGGGACCAACACATATTCATGAACAATAACATCCTATTCTATTACAAATTTTGCTAAAAATAGACTATTCAAAAGTCACCAATTCTCTTCTCAATGACTCGGAGTCAACAAAGTTGAAAACAAGGGCAGAAAGGATGTTTAGAAACTCTGTCAGACTATTTGAACGTTGCAATGGCAGTTGTACTTCTGCTACCTTCATTGACAGAAAAAAGAACTAAGGATCACTCTCTCTTCAGACACATTAATAACAATAAACGACTTGGGATAATATGGATGAAATGATACATTTTAAAGATCAGGTCATCTGCAGCATATCTAGAAGAAAAACCCTAAACTCCAGCCACACTTGCTATAGAGACTGGCCTCCCGCATCTCCCGATTCCAGGAACCGTACAAACTGTCAGCGGCATTTGAGCATTTTCCCTCTTTTCTGCAACTCTTGAATTTGCACTTACTAATTCAAGACCTTTTTTTTCCTTGGCAAATACAACTTTTGTCCACAAGGAAGAAAAGAGAACACCACCATCTCATGATAAAACTTCAGACTAAAAAGCCTATTACAGAATCTGTTTTTAGAAGTGCACGAAAAGGTTTTTTTTTTTAAGGTAACAACATATTAAATACAATACACAAATACTGCCACATGAAGAATTAAAAGAATAATTTAAATAGAAGTGTAAATAGATTGCACCAATTTTCATTATCCAACATGAAGGAAATAGGTAAGGAAGTCAAAAATTAAAATCCTGGCATGTTAAACTTATTTTGTGATCTGCATGATCTAGCAACCAACTTCATACAAAATTTTTGTTCCAGTTCTCCTCTCAATAGGAAGAAATACTCACCTAAGAAAATCCCAGGGTATGCATGGGATAAGTGTATGATTCTTGAGGTAGGAAGACAACTTTTATGAACTGAATATTGTATGCCCAGTGTTTTTGTTTATTCTTAACTACAGTGTCTCTATAATAGCAATCAGCACCGACTCACTTGAACATCCAAATGCTCCACCCTTTTGCTGAACATTATTTACATGCACATAAAAATATATACTTTGTAAGTACTGTAACAATACTTTATATACAGAATACAGGGAAGAAAACTTTATCCAAGAAGCACATTTTTAATCTAAACAAGGGAAACAACCATGACACGTTTTCACATGTCCCTTTAACTCTCAATACAAGCGTACTAAGTACTGAGTCCTTCAAGCACTCTTATGAGATGCTGAATACCCTGAATGCCCGTGATCATTACATGCAAAATATCTCTAGTTAATTTTTCACAGTTTACCAAAAGTGGGTCATGTCCTTTTGCAGCTTAAATATTCCCTTTGAAATCAATGGTATTATATGTCTGGAGGGAAGGGGGAGGACAACTTTCACTGCAACTTTGAAAGAAAAGCTGAAGAAAATGATAACACTATTAAAAACTAACAACATCCACAAAGTACCTCTCTTAAGACCGCCCGTCACTAAGACACGTTACATTTAAAAACACAGACTACGAGGCAACCCCTCAACAGAAGAAAAGTCTGCCAGACTTCCACGATTTGAGCAAAATGCAGGCTGTTATGTAAGTACTACAATACACAGACAATATTTTCCAAATGAGAACTCTATGGAAAAATTAAAAAGGTCCATTCCCTCCCATCCCTTCCCGTCCATCTATTTTCATTATGTGTTGTTTTCCTTTCTCAATTTGTTTACTCTGTTTGCTTCTCTTTTTACTGTTACTTTATAACCAGTCTCTTCCTTTATTAGTCCCTAAATAATTATATAGCCTCCATTTACTTTCCTGCTTCCAAGCCCACGTAACATCCCATGTATCTGCTGTTGCTCATCTCTATCACCTTTCCTCTCACTTTCTCCTGTTATCGTATCTGTATTTATCTATTTATTATTTATGTATTTATCTACTTAGCTGGTAGAGATCAACTTTCTTCTTTTCAAAGCACAAGTTAACACCTTTATAAAACTTAAGAAAGCAGGACAGAAATGTAATTTAAACACACATTAACCGGTTGAACTGTCTCTGGAAAGCAGAGGTAAACCTTAATCAAGCATATCAAGATCTGTAGCATTAATTTTCATCTCTGGTTAAGTAAAAATTCCAATTATCCAGCTGAAAGTATCTCTGAAGAGGCCTTTTACCACCACCAGTTATCTTTTTATCTGTAACAAGCTGAGACATACAAAAAGTAAAGTCCATGTGCCCAACAAGGTTTCTAACTCCCACTGAAATCAACTAAATTTGCTCAGCCAAAACATCTTCTCCTCCTTTCCAAAGCCACYCCGCGAGGCACAGCAGGGAACGGAGCCAGCGGGCCAGGCTGGCCCCAACCAGTGACTTCRTCCCCGGAGAAGAACAAGGCCACAGTCCAGTCCAGCCTGCACCTTTCCCTTGTCTCTCACTTTTCCTCTGTTTCTATTGCATTTGGCCTTCTTGCTCTGTTCGCATTTCTTCCTTTCATCCCTGTAAGTCTGCACCCGCCAGAGATGGAAAATGCATTTTAACTGAGCTACCACTGACTTTCCCTTGCTGAGGGAACACAGGACTCAGGAGYTGTGCTGATCCTTTCAGTAAAGACTTCTCCCATGTCCAGTGTTGAAGTCAGAGAGCAAAGCAGCTGATTTAAAAATTCTGCTTGACGAAGGCAGAAATGGAGCATTTAAAAATCAAGGGAGAACAATGAAAGTTACTTTTTCTGTTCAGCAGCAGTTAAGTATTGTGTTCACGCTTTGAAGTCCAAATGAAATCTCTATGTAAAGCWTGCCAGTTCAGGCTATAAATGCAGCTTCATCTATAGGAGTAAACAACACAAGCCATCGACTCTAAGTACAGACACCAATTGCACATGGAAATCTTCAAGAAGTAAGAGCATACATCTAAATTACTGTCAAATAATGAGATCTCCACAGCAGTGGATTAGACAACTGTTTATCTAGATCATGAGGTCAGACAAAACAGCAAGTAAAGSTGACAGCACATCATACTGCTCTTTTTGTCTGCGATGTATTCATGTGTCTGCTGTACACCATATTAACAAACTGCACCAGAAAAGGAGGAAGCACACGAGCCACCTTATGAACAGCACTAGATTCAAAGAAGAAGCTTGAGATTCAAATTCACAGGAAGACCACTAAATTTGATGCAACATAACCTCGAGTGTGTTGGATTTAAGAGTAAAAGGCACATGTTCATAGATGTATTTATAGACTCTTAACCGTTTTTAAAATACTTTCTGAACATGCTGAGAAATTCCTATACCCTTACTGCCTGTAGTTTCTGTAGATGTATTAACTTCTGATTCATGCCAGCTCTGAAGCGCTCTAATAGATCCGTACCTTCAGGAGGTTATTTATAGTTAATAAGTTAATATTTAAAAAGAGTTGGTCATACTAGCGAAGGTGAATGTTATAAATTCCATTAACTCCAATAATTTATTCTCAGTTCAAAATACTTACCATTTTAAGATAAGGTTCTGTTCAAGCACTGTAAGTTTCTGRATTTCATAACTTCCTAAGATTTCTTTATATTTAATAAAAAAAAGATGAAAAAAATATAAAGACTACTTCACTAGCAGCAGAATACTAATTTAATCRGCCTTCTCAGGTGGAGACTGATCCAAAGACCATGCATGTAGTCGCCAATACAGACAGCAGTTACATGTAAAGCCTGTGACTGCAAATCTCTCTCTCCAAAAAGTACCATYGTTAGTTGATCGTCTAATTAATTGAAACAGTAATAAATATTTCTACACATTTTCCTGCTTTCTTAGGGCCTTCATTTCATAAAAACATTTAAAATCATCCTGGCTGTAAGCCAGGTATTTCTTGCGCTACTGATACATGAATTCCTACTGAAGTCACAGAAACTACCTATAAAAGCTAGATTTAAAAATGCCTCATTATTTAACCGAGTCAAAAAGCTACTTTGTAATAAAGCAAAACATTTTCACTGAATTTAAACATCCGAGTTCGGACTTCTAAATAAAGTTTAATTTTAAAAATTTCATTTCTACTGTTTGGAGATTATTTCTTGAGTTGGCACATGATATGTTTGCTCTGAAGTTACTCAGGTTCTAACACGGTTTCAACAGATGCACAAAAAAATCCTGTCTTTCAGAAGATTTGAAATAAGGACCGCTGTAAGGCACACTGTAGAGACAAACCACAAGAGTTTCCTTAAGTCTTGTTCTGGTTTTTATCTGTGGCAAAACTCTCATGGGTTTTACTAGGCTAGATCCAGGGCATAAACATATATGCCTATCAAATGATATTTCTTTTTCAATTAGGCTCCCATGTGGGGCAAAACCCATGGATGATTGATAGATGCCAATACGATCCTCCTTCTCATCCACTCCAGGCCCAGTTTCCAAGATACGGAGCAGCTTCAACTTGCCCTAAGCCAATGTTAAACTGCGATCACTCACAGCACCTCATCCTACTCAGACAGAAGTCACGGCAAATTTTACAGCGGAGCTCAGGGAAAATGAGGTCAGGACTCAGTGACCCATCAGCAATAGCTGAATAAACGCAAGAGATCTGGACTTAACTCAAATTCTGCTCCAACCGAAGTCAAAGCCCTCTCGCTAGCTTCAACAGGGGCAGTCCTCATGCAGCACCTTGTGTTGTACTCCCTGACAACAAGGCCCAATCCTGCTATCCTGAGTCATACGAGCATTTCCTACTTGTAGGTGTAATCCCAYAGAAACCCCAGGCAACTTGAATGAATAAGGGCTGCAGAAACAGGTTAGCAATCCCACTGCTACCATTAACTCCAAGCAAGATTAGTACTCTGAGCCTGAACTCGAAAATTAGAAGCAGACTGACCCTGAACACAGCAAAGGTTTTGCARATTAGCTTAATTACTTTGTTCTTTCCCTCTAAATAAAACAAGCTCACTGTGTGTCTATCCTTTTTAATTAAATTACTATAAATAATATCAAAATGTAAAATATATAAACACTGCAGTGTTCTATACCAAGGAAGTTACCACTTTCAGTAGCACATGACACACACCTTGCAAATCAAATGTATAAATCATTAGACAGATTACCACTACAACAAATTGTTCAGGATTATGTTTCAGCATTTAGGAAAGGCTGTCCTATTCAAAGTTTTAGGTTAYAAAGGCGCTCATTTTCCCTTCCTTTCAAATATCTAAGGTCTTCTCAAGTTACTATTTTTTAAATAATTACAATCATCTCAAAAACATTATCTTGTCATTTTCATACACATGTAAACGCCGCTGTGCTCACTTTGTTGACACTAGCATTAAATGTAATTTGCCTGGTTTTCATTCTAAGTAGTTGGTTACTTCATGCTTTTCAAGTTGACCATTTTTATTTTGTAATCACACCATTTCTGCTGTCTAGAGATATTCAGAAAGACTGAGCGACACACTGCAGCCTGAATCGCTAGTATTTTCCAATGAATACTCTGCAATCTTCTCATTCTTGCAGGAAGAAGCCAAGAAGGAGAGGAACACTACCTCTGGCACCTCTGCATTCCAGATTTTGGGGGGACATAAATTTCTGGGCGCCTAAGGGAGGCCAGCGAGCAGCCCGCTGTTTTTGGAGCTGCAACACTCCCACCGCAGCTCAGCACTGGTTTGCTGCAAGCCACGGGGAAATTTCTCCACCGGCTTTAGGGTGGTGGTGGTGTCCTGCTCGCAGCACGCCGTGCCGGACCGCCCCGGCSCCAGCACCCCGCACAGCACCCAGGCAGGATGCGCCGGGCGGGGGGCAGGCCGCGCTGCACCTGCCCTTCCCGGGCAGCCCTCCTGCCCCGGCAGGGCCAGCCCGGGGCCGGGGCGGCCGCAGCTCACCTGGCAGCAGCCGGCCCTGCCGCGGCGGCCCGCGCCCGCCCGCTGCCATTTGTTGCTCGCCTTGGGGACGAGCTGCGGCCGCGGCGCGGAGGAGCAGCAGCCCTTTCCTCCCCGGCGCAGCCATCGCCGCCTGCTCCGTAGCAACTGGTCCTGGCAGGTCGCGAAGTGGAAAAATCCCGCGGCAGCACAAGCAGCGTCTTCCCCCTCTCTTCCTCTCCCCGCCGCGCCTCATCTTCCCCCGCCGGCTCCGCGCCCCGCGCTGCCTCCGCCGTGCTCACTCATCGCCGCTGCATGCGGAGCGGCGCGACCCGCGGCCGCCCGCCCCGCGCACACGGCGTGCGCACCGCGAAGAGGCGCCTTGCAAAACACACGTATGCCGGGGGGCTTCCTTTTTTTTTTTCTTTTTCTTTTGTGTGTGTATATATATATATATAATTTTTCTTCCTTATCCTCCTTTTCGGCAGGGGATCGGGGAGTGCGGCTCCCACTCCCCTGCCCGCTCCAGAGCGGGGCTGGCGGACCCCCCGCCCGCAGCCTCCGCCCCGCCGCCTTCCCCCCGCCTCGGCGGAGCCCAGCGCCGCGCCGGGGCTGCGGCCGCGGGCCAGGAGCGGGCAATCCCCGCCGGCCCTCGCCGATGGTGCCCCTCCCCGGCCCGGCACACGGCAGCAGCCCCTCCGCAGCGCCAGCGCCTTCCCTCCCTCCCTCCCTCGCCGTCGAGTTTTCCCACGGCGCCACAAAAACCAGCCCCGCGCGGCGGCGGAGACCCGCAACTTACCCACGGCAGCGGCGGCCCGCAAAACTTCGCGGAGTTGCCGCGCCGCCCCACTGCGGCGCCCCGGCGGCGGCTCGCCCCGCGCCGGAGCGGCGCAAC
>NW_028186479.1:831142-836902 GCF_003343005.1 Rhea americana | reverse complement strand
AGCGGCGGGTCTGGCACGAGAAAACAGAGCGGCGAGACGCTTCGGCTGCCTGCAGGCTGCCCGACGTCGGCCGCGTTTGGCCCTCGCTGGGAGACTCCGCGGGGCGCGGGGCCGCGCGGCTCTGCCTGCCGCCGCCGCTCCCTCCTGCCCTGCGCTGCGGCTGCGGGCAGGGAGGGAGGAGAGACGGAGGGAGGAGGGAGGGAAGGAGGGATGGAGGGAGGAGACTCCCCTCCGGCTCCCACGCGCGCCGCGGGGAGCTGCCCCGGGCTGCGCGCCCCCTCTCTCCCCCTCCCCGGGGGGCTTCGGCCTGGGCTTGGCTCTGGACCCCCGTGGCGCCGGGTGGCGCCGGCCGCCCGTTTCGGGGGAGCCGCCGCCGGCTCCGCCAGCGCCGGCTCCGCGGCGGTCCAGCCGGGTCCAGGAGCATCGCTGCTGCCTCGCAACCGGCGCTGGCCGCGCTGGCGGCGGGCGCGCTGGGTTGATTCGCCGAGGGGTGCGGGGATGCCTCCGCTGCTCTCCCCAGCACCTTCCCGGGTGCCCAGCAAAATATGAATTGTAGTACTTGTTCTTGTCAGTCTTACTGAAAAAAAAAAGAAATATTGTCAGCAGATAGTATTTGTTTTGGGAAACCTGCTGCCGCCCATTTTTTTGGCGAGATAGGTGAACCTACCCTGCACTTAACCTAACCGACCTGCTGCTTAGGATCATTCAGGCCCCTTTTTAGCTCCACCATGATTCTTGCCAGGATGATTTCTCTAATTCAGAAAGATAATTCTGTGAAATGCACTACCTTGCAGCAACTGCATGGACTGTCAAAATAAAGGCTTGAGCCAACAGCAGCAGTTGCTGCCACTCTCACTCATTCCTGCTCTGGCTGTGCCATGTAAACCTTCTATTTACTTTGTGCAGCAAAGGTTTCTGTTTGTTTCCAATTTACAGCACCTGGATGGAAGAGTTCAATAAAGATGCTTCTTTGCTTAGTAGATGGTTTGTTTCCGTTAAGGTAAAAGGCTTTGAGATGCTACATAGAACAGAAAATGAATTGGCTTGGATTTCCATGAAGTTTTTTTTTTCCTTGTAACTATGCAAAACAGTGTTACATCCATATATGCTACTGATAAAAAGAGACTGTTGGGTTAGAAGGACCACTGCCGTGGCCGTAGAATAGATGGCCTTTTTGGGGGAGAGGGACTAGAAGGGAAACTATATGATTAATACACTGCTAAATTATATTCTCCATCATTAAAACTCAGCCCTGAGCAAATAATTACTTCCCAAAGTACTCTGTCTGAATTATATTGGCAAGGTTATGTAGGACTAGGCCTTTGCATTATAGCAAAWCCTGCTTTTTTACTCTTAGGAATATTCGCAAATTAGCTCAGTGACATGTTTATGTGTGCTTATCASTCTACATTCTTACTAGTACAAACAGAAATAGCACTACAAGGAAATGATAAAATCACTTTCATCAGTTTCTTAGATGTTCCTCACACTCACTGACTTAGCCAACCTGTGAAGCCATACCCAGTTGAAAACTAAAAAATTATTAAGTGAGCATGTATTCCTGGTCAGCATGTGCCGGATTATGCCACAMAGTCAGTGCCCAGAAGGGGCCATGACTGGATTTCATGTTATTTGCAATGGGACATGATTTTCAGACTTTCCTTTGACTGAAACCAACTTAAACTCATTTTAAGGCAGTAGAAGAATATTAATCATTGCTGAGAACCCCAAAACTGATGTGCAGGAGCCATTGATCCAAAATTCAGCTTGTTCTGATATTTTTGCTCTTCAGAATACAGGYGCACAACAGCTGGGTACAGCACCAGGCTGGATGTATGTGGTTGCTCATGCCCCTACCTCAAAGGCTTTGCAGACCTGCTTGTTTGGAGTGACTTGCTGCTACTGATTTTTTTTTTTTTTTTAATGAAAAAAATTTAGTAGATTTTTCATTTTGCTCAATAAAAAAAAATTTTTTTTGATTAGGTAAAAATGCCATGTCTTCCATGGGTCAGTTTCCCTTTAAGACTGAACCTCTAGTTATACTATGCAGAATGAGCCATTTGTAGAGTTACATAGCATAAAAACATAAAGGAACACAAATCTTAGCTTGCATAACTTTACTTACCAGATTAGTCATTCATCCTGTCAGYTTAAGTGTGATTGTTTGTGCTGAGGGAAAAGAACCTCACAGAGGGGCAGAAATATTTGTTTATTTTTGTTAGAACTGCAGCTCATAAAAAGTTTTTGGACCAGCTGCACAGGAGTTACTGGTTGCTTACTTATATTCAAAGACTTGCTCTGGAGAGCAGCTAAGCATCTGTAACTGCAGCCAAAATTAATGGGTGTTTGGTATATCTTTGAAGAAGACAAAAAAGTTATTTTACAGGGGAAAATTACTGTGAAGGGTTGCACAGCTACTTGCTGTTAAAAGTGTCACAGATTTTAAGAACCAAAATGCTGCTGATATCATGCCCCTTCTGTTAGCCATGTGCAGAGTAGAAAGAATATATTATTCTTCTAGGTAGAAGAAACTTTTTAACTCTTGAGAACATGCTCCATGAGCAAACCAACTAGCAGATTTGCTCATTGGATTATTGATTAGCCCGTCCATTTTACAGGATGAATAGAAGTGAAAGGATCAGTCCCTTATTAGGAAGGATATAAGTTTAATGGATAAAGAGAAGGTCATTTGGCTTCCCTCAGATAAGGAAAGGAACTGCTAATACTTGCTGACTTTTGCATATATACTTAYGAAAATTAGGGCACATAAAATAATAGGTGATGCCAGATGGTTCTTCAGTTTATCTCATAAAATAATTTTGATCAGTATTTATAAATATTTAAGGACTCACTACTACAAACTTTTACACAAATTATTTTTTCTAATGCAAATAAACTTATATTCTGCAGAGAGACTGTGAGTGAGGATTATTCAGGAGAATAAGACTTTATGGGATTGGATCCTAAAACATTAACAAAATATTTCAATAAGTAAATTAAAGAATCATCTGGTACAATCTATTGCTTTTATCTTCCCAGATATTCATAACCTTATACAGAAATCAGTAAAAAACACAGCTTCTTCCAGTGTTGAAATAAATCAAGTGACCTTCCCTTTGTCCATTAACTTGTATTCTTTTTACTAGTGGATTATTTTTTTTCACAGCTAATGGTATGAAATCCATATGCTAGAAGTAGATATGTTAAAGAACTAAATCTCCCAACCTTCGCCTCTAGCAGCACATGCTCTAGGAATTTGGACTATTTGTTCTGTTCATGGGCCAGAGTGTGATTTTCTGTAGAGGACAGTGAAAGAGATTATTCTACCAGCATGTTCTTGCTGGAATTACTCTGTCCTCAAAAGAAGGACATATGGAGGGCCCAGAACAGTAGTCTGCACAGAGCCTTAGAGCAGCAAAAAAATGTGAAATGTTGCATCCTGGAAATGCTAAAAGCAACACAGATCATAGTGTTTGTGGGGTAGCCATATTCCTAAACTGGATATCTGTTTCTGTTGGCTCTCTAGGTTGGTGATGCCAACAATCTTCATACTGCTGTCAGCCCCCAKGCATTGCCAGTGCATTTGTAGGTGCTAAGGATTTGCCCCCAAGGAGATTAATAATGGAGAAAAACTACCTTTGCAGAGGGCTAGCACAAATCCTTTACATCATTTAATCTCCCTTTAGCCTTGTGCTAGCAATTTGCATAATTCTGGATTCCACCTTGATTTTCTAAGCACTGCTACTCTTACAGGATTCAAGGATTGGGGCTTAAATAATCTTTTCAGGAAGTACCCATAGCTTCTGTTTTCCTGTATCTGTAAAGTTCTATCATTTTGAAAGACTTCCCTAGTTTTGCACTTACTCTCTTTTCTATATAGTGAGAAATTGCTCTGTATTATAGAATAGTGTTTCAGTTTTAAATAACAGAAAAACCGTAGTTTGTCAATAATTCGTTAGTCCTAAAATAGAAACAGCAGTTGTAAATAAGCTCAATTAGTTTTGCTCATACTCCACCTAGCTCTAATTTAGGGGAAAATACAGGTAGTGAAATATATGTTTCAACTTTACACCTTCCATTACTTGGAATTGGTGTTTCTGGCCGCTCACAAAATAGGATGCATTTCTGGGATACTTAAATATTCAAAAAAGAACTGGAGAGTAAATATATTGTATGCAATTAACTAATTAATGGAAGTTAGATCTTGTCAGACATACCTGTTCGGGAGTTTTTGTTTATTTAGAAAATTTATTTAAAGGATTATAGGTCTACATTAAAAGAGCTGCTGTACTGACATAAGATACTTGGATTTCTGCAAGGCAGTTGACTTAATAGCACATGACATTTTGATTTCAGGTCTTGCATTACATAGAATTAACAGGGCACACATTAGGAGGATTAAGAAATGTCTTACAGACAAATTTTAAAATGTAGTCTTGTAATGGTGAGGTTTTGTTCAATGTGGGGACCTTTCCCAGCACAGTCATGAAGCAGTCTTCATCTCATACAATTTTGTATTGTTTTCAGCATCTCAGCCATGAGATAAAATCTTTGTTTTTAAGGCTTGTATATGACACAGTGYTTTTTAGCAGAGTAAATAGAAAAGATATATTGCTTTTGCAGTGATTTAAATGATTTGCTTAAATGATCACTGTCCAACAGCCAGTACACTAAATTCATTTTAATATAGTCAAATATAAATTAATACCTCTGGGAACCAGAAAACCTATGGGAATGGTCACTGTCTCAGGAAGCAGAGACTCAGAGAGTAACTAAAAGAGATTACCCTAGAAAATCACCCCTGACATGAGATCTCAGTGCTGAGCTGTGGAAAGGACTCAGTACAGTCCTTGCATGTTTCCAAAATATCAAGCACGATTCCGTCACCTACACTTTAAAGAAGATGAGAAAATATTGGACAAAATCCAAAATATTTCAGGAGTTAAGCCCTGATCTTTAGATGGGAGGCTTAAGGAGTTGGACAAATTCCACTTACTCAAGAAAGGTTGAGAGGATACATGAAAAAGATAACAGATAGTTGTGAGCTTTTTCACTCCTGCTGACAAAAGCACAACTACATTCAGTGACTGGAAGCTTAAGGTTAGATGTAATCAACCTTGAAATCAGATGCAATTTTTTAGCAGTAAAGGTAATTAAACTCTGTAAGAGCTTACAAAAAGAGGTGATGCATTCACCATTGCTTAATCTTGTCCTAAAGGCTCTGGCTGTCTTTCTTCAAGATGGACTTTAATTCAGCTTCTAGAAGAACTTGTAATGGACAGAGTGGCCTCAAACAGGGAGGGAAGGAGGGTCAAGTCAGGCTAGATCCCGTGGTGATCCATCTAGTCCTAAACCCATTAGAGTGATGTATCTATGCAACTTCTTCTATTATGGTTAAATAAAATGGTTTGAATTACACCCTACCCACTCAGCTATTTGCCATTTGGCATTAAGATAATGAGTATAATCAAATCCCATCCTTGAGAGCTCCTACGTGTTGCCTGCAGGGATGAGGAAGAATTAATTCCCTGCTCCTCCCAGAGGATATTTGGCCTCATACATTCTGCAGCAGAAGTTTTTGCCTTCCCTTAAAGCATAGATTATTTATTTTACTGTAGCAAGGAACAGAGTAGACCAATGTAGAAAATTATCTTAGACATCTGAGGCTTGGGTTTGAATTAAGGCAAGTTCAGAAGCAGTAGAGTTTTTTCTGGCTCAGACTGGCAAGGATGGTGGATTCTCTTCTCTCTCTCTCTCTCT
>NW_028186479.1:810271-831104 GCF_003343005.1 Rhea americana | reverse complement strand
TGAGCATGTCATGCCTAATCACTTCTCAATTATTACAGGGATTTCAGGCACTGCTGGTATCTTGGTGTCTGCTCTAGACAAAGGATTAAAATCCTATGAGCTAACTAAAATAACTGTCTCAACCTTGAGGTATATGTGCAACCCTTTATAGCCAGTGATACACAAGACATCAGACTAGACAATCTGAGGATCCTCTCTTGGCCTTAAATTGTGAGGAAATGTAAAACTTGTACATAATGTAATTACAGACCCTACTTTTCCAACAATCCTGGGAATATCAAGAAGCAGGCATTTAAACAATGTTCACAAGTTCCACTGGCCAGGGGTGACAAACCCACAGATCATTCAAAAATGAAACAACTAATTCCAAAAATAAAAAAGAAATTAACACAAAATAGTGCCATTTCCCTGCATGTCTTTGCCAGAATACATAGGAAAAACATTTCAGACTTGCTTGCCTTTAATAGACAAGACCTGGACTCACATCTTCCACCATTCATAGTCCCTCTCTTCCTGCAGCTGTAGGACAGAAAGTGCAGGACAGACAGACAGCTTGGTCTTGAAGAAGCCCTATTCAAAGTAGACTTTTGAAGGTTTCTGGCCWAAAGGTACAAGATGTTGTGCCTGTGTTGCAGTCAATGCCAGGTGAGGAGAGCTCAGATAACATCCTTTCCAGCAAAGCTTTCAGAAAGGCAGCATGATGCTTCACTGTGGCTGAGAGTTAAAAGTAGCTCCATAAAGAGAACTGTTACTGAATAAATGTAAATCAACCATTCCTACAAGTAGTAGTGATAGCTTGTTTTTAATCTATTACCCAAAGTGTCATGGAAAGAATGGAAAGAAAACCAACTCATTCTAGTGAAATGACAGAAAAGACATGTACCTGTATCATTCCAGTATAGACACACATTTTCATGACTTACTGCCTCTCAATAATATACATATAAAATGAGTGTTATATTAATCACTAATAAGCATAACAATTATGAGACACTGAACTATTCATAAACAAAATGAGAAAGCCACAGTGTTACAGGTCCCCAAAATGTGAGCACTAGGCAACCTGCACYGCACAGTAGGTATAGCTTGATATAATGCTTATCATTGCAAAACTGTGGATACTTTTGTTACTGGAGGGTAAAAAGCAAGGACACATTATTGCCTCAGCTCATCAAGATATTCTCCTTGCTTTAGATTTATCACAGGTTTCTCTTAAACTACAGATTTATTTAAGAAATGAACCCATCTCATTGAGTATATGTACAGACTGCAAATGGAGTTCGTATTGGCTCTGTAGTTCTTTTCCAAACAAATTCCCTATTGCATAATTCTGCCTGTCATTTTTAATAGCTAGATGGAAAAAAAATAGTATAAAGAACCATTGTTTATGACGGGACATAACAAGCAAGCAGCAGTGTCCCAGAAWTAGTTTGTAGGGCATCTGGACAGAAAATCAGAAACTTGGTAGATTTAATATGTTTCTGAAGCAGAAGACAAAGATATTTTTAAAAAATAAACCAGCAACAACTAACAATAACATGAAAGGTATTGATTCTAGACTTGGACATCTGAGATGTTGTTCAAGGGATATTGAAGATATTTCCTACTTTGTCTGTGATATCATGAAGACTAACAAAAACTTGATTGTTCTTGAAGAATTTGTTGGTACCTAGGATCTACTAAATTCAGTCTTCCAAAATAACCAATATTATTCATTGATTTTTTTAAATAATCTGTCCTAATGCTATTTTGAAAACTGTTAGCCAGATCTGTTGAGCTATTGTTCCTATTTCCTGAACATGCATATTTTGCCATACATTTACATGGCATTTTATATTAATACAAAAAGAAATATAGTGTGCCCCAGAGAGGTTGCTGACYTAAGACCCTGATCCTGCAGATATTTTTGCTCAATATTATGCACTGGGAGTACTGCCACTGACTTCAACTGAGCCCTTTAAAGAGTTTAAAGTCAAATGTGTACCTAAGTCCTTTGCTGACTGACACTTTTAACAATACCAACAGACACACTGGTAGAACAAAAACTATAGGTTAAATGATCCTGCATGCTTAGTGATTAGTTTCCACCTGGATAAAAYGGGAATGTGTATACAATTTACTCCCAAAATAAATCTTGCCCACAAGATAAAAAGTGCTATATAAATGCCATTGTTGCTATCAGATCCCTATTAATTGGGTACTTTTCTACAGCTAGTTTGGTAAAACAAGATGTATTTTCACCTTTGACAGAACTGCGTTCAAATCTTGCATTCAAATGAACCAATAATACAATGGACAAATACGCTGTGGTGTAATAACAGCTGTGTAATAGCAGGGGAGATGACCTGATCCCGTATGCAAACACACACACACACACACACACACACACACGTATATACATGTATATGTTTGTGTATCTGTGTGTATATATATATATATCATGTATATACATATACCTATGTGTGTGTGTGTATATGTGTGTGTGTGTTTGTGTACAGGAGAAATATATATATATATTTATATATATATATTTATATTTTATATATATATATATATACACACACACCATTTATGAAGATTTCCTTCTCTTCATGTATCAGGATATATGTCTGATATCTGAGGATTTCAGACATTTCTTGGTACTACTGTTCAGTACTGGACATCAGGGAAGGCCAGGATTGAAGCCCTAAGAAGCTGTGTGTTTTTCCCCACTCACAAACTAAGCTCTGAATAAAAGCTGAAAGAACCAGAGATCCTGGGAACATGAGAAGCACAGTGTCTCTGAGTTTTGGGGAAGGGGGACAAGCATGGCTTTCCCCATAGAAGCCCACTAAGGGATTATTCTATTACAAGGCACTGATCCTAGGCAAACTGCCAATGCTGAAATTACTGACTCTTTTGATATMTCTGTAGTGATCTAGGAGAACAACTGTAAAGCAAAAGAAAAGAAGAAAGAGGATCAGGTAAGCAGAAACATTTATAGTATAATYGCCTCCTTCCTTCTGTCTGTCAACAAAATCAGACTTTTTGCTCTTGTTTAACTAGTTGAATGCACAGATTTTGACCAGAGGGCTTGTTAACTATTAGTGCTGAAAGGTACTAATAGCTGTTGTCCAGAAAGTTTCAAAGTCACTTAAACTCAATGGTTTGCCAAGAACTCTTTCAGGTTCAATGGAGTAATTGAACCTGTTAGTCAAAACCCATCACTAAACAAAGGCGAGTAGTTGCCCCRAACATCCAAGAGGCCAGAGCAAATTCACAGTGGACACAGCGTTTTTGTTGTTGCCAGAAATGAAGGCAGGGCTAGTCATTGTAAAGATCAAGTGGTCCATAGGGGAGCCCATGGTTTCCATCTCTAAAATAACAGCTGTGTTGTAGCCCCTCTTTTTGTTGTTACTTTGTTATTATTTTGTGATATATTCATTTAAAGTATAAATAAATAAACAAAAAGAATTAGACCAAAGATTTGGCCTGCATCTTGCCAATGATGTCTGAGCTTAGAGGAAACAATGAGGCAAGGTCCCCAAATAATACTACTGCCAGCTGACCACTGGGTTCACTAAGTCATATTAAAAGTATCTAAAATCATTAGAGATAATTTTAAAATCATCTCTGGGAAGCAGCTGAGCAGGTAAGAGAACATGAGAGAGAGAGGGAGAGAGAGAAAAAAAATGAAAGTGAGGACATTAAAATGGACTGATTAATAAAGTATGAATACAAAGATGTGCAGCTGGGGTTTTACACTGGCACTTAAAAATAGCAATACCTATTATTCTGCCTCTGGACCTATATTACTTTAAATCTTTTAGAAACATATTAAAATTACTCAGAAATGGACCATTTTGAAAAGCTCCCTAGAGTTATGGCAGATAATTAAAAAGAGGTTCATTGTAAATCCCTCTGCCTACTTCAACAGTATTATCTACTTACAGASAGCCCTCAGAAGGGCAAAGCCACAGCCTTGATCTGGTAAAAATCACTGTCCAATGATGATATGTTGTTTGTGCTTACAGTAACTCAGCCTGAGAACAGTAACAGCAGATCTTATATATGGATGCTACAGTCTCAGAAGAAAAACATCAATTGCGTCAGTGTTTTTATTAATGAGATTTCTGAAATAGCATTATTTGTCTAAAACTGAGGACAGATTAATTTCAAAAGTCAAAAAGAACAGGTAAGGGAACTTGGAGAGTTRGTTGTATTTCTGTTTTCCATTTTAMTACAAATATTACCATTCTTCATTTGTGCTATGTCATACAGAGGTGTTATAAAAATAAATGTAAAAATGAATTTGAGGGACATGAGTGGTTGAAATCTGGATGGTAAGATCTCTACATACTTATGTGTTCAGAAGTTCATGATCTTAGCAAGAATGTGAGTCAGTGAAAAACAGAGCAGAAAAATACTATAATTGATATGGAATTGTATATTGAAAAGAGAGAACTGAACTGGAAGTTCTTGTAATCATCACTAAGGCAAGACGTATATCTGTATGTGACCTACAGAGAAGCAGATTTTTTAAGCAGTCTATCAYTGCTATTACTAGATGTGCAAAACTGTGTTGCATTTTGTAATAGCATCCATCCGTATGCAGAAAGCTGGCACAGGCCTGTGCAATTTTCTTTCATTTAAGCCTTCAAGAYAGAACTGAAGTGACGCCATGACCTTTTCTTCTCCCTAAAGTCAAGGAATGATTTTCATCTTACACGTTTCTTCTGTCCCTTRTATTCAGATGCAAGAAGCAGTTGGGTAATACTTCCTAAATATGTCTAGCATTTTCCCCAGGTAGAGGTTGGGTGCACAAATATTGTGCATCCYTTTAAGGGTGAGTAAAAATGTAGCCTCTATTACCACAGGAGAACTGTAATGAAACAACATATCCGCTTTTATGAGACCTGCATAGGCAGCTCCATGCTTCTTACYGTTTAGTTTGAGTTGTTGCTTTCATCATGAACCTATTAGCTGAAGGCTTTAACGGAGCCAAGCAGCTTTGCTTCAGGCTACTATTTGACACACAACCCACTGGTACAAGAGTAATGGTTTATTTGGACAACTTAATAAATTTCGGTATCTCAACTGTTGCCAGGCTCAAAACCAAGCAAAAATGCATTCGGAAGTTTAGAGATTTTGCAAAGTTTATTCRTATCACATAAGATATCTTTGTCTTTAACTACAGAAAGGGAGGAGAGTTCTGATATGTACTAATTGCCTTGCCAAATTAGGAGAAAAAATATTACAATATTGGCTGACATACTAATGGGTAAAAATATTATTTAAACATAGCACAGTAAACAATTGAAATTCCAAGGAATTTTGTTTTAAATATCTGTTGATTGAATTACAATCATTTGAGTCATCTGAGATGGTGAAATATAAAGATGAATTTGGTGCTGTCCTTTGTACAGTGTTTTGAGATCTGTCAGAGAAAGCACACTTCACAGCTAAGTACATGTAATTGCTATTGATTAAGAAAGATATAGTTCAGTAACTAAACATTTTTGATCATTACAGACAGCAAAAAACAAGTCTGCTAAATACTAATTAAGTCTAAAATGATTTCAAGAAATAAGGGTTTGAAAACAGTTCTAATATATATGCAAGAAACACGATACAATGCATATGCTTTATTGTAAACRCATTTTATCTTTTCTCTTTGCTGTGCTAGTTATTCTGTACATTTTCAGAATTCAGAATTGGCTTCAATAGGAGTCACAAAGCTAAAAGCCATGCAGCTGAAAATTTTAATTTGGAGCCTTTGAATCAAATGATTAGATGACTGTATTGGGTGACACAGGAAACTGGTAATAGAGTACATACTCTTTAGCCAGAAGATTGCTTGTTTGGATGCAGCCTCGGTCAACAGGCCTTCCTGAGGGCTGCCAGGTGCCTGTGAGGAATAACAATTCTGGGTTCTAAATAGCCACATCTCCACATTGCGGATGAATAGTCATAACTTAGAGCTATTTGATGATCATTTTCACAGTCTTAGCAAAAAAATGAGTAGTGAAGAAGACTGTGTAACCCACTCGTAGGCTCTGTTTGCCCATTGCTCATGTAGACAACCCTTCAAATGATGTCGTTTGGGTACTACAAAGTATGCACTTGCTAACTACCTGAGTACCCCGGGCAGGCTTGCTGCTACTACTCTCATGGCTCCCCTGCTGTCAGTGGTATCCAGACTAGCTACTTAAACACTAGTGTGGCTTTGTCTGCAAGACCTACAGCCACTGCAGTGTGCCCTATGCTCTCACTAACCCCAAGGACCTGGTGTTTCCTTGGTCGTCAGTCATGAAGCGCTCCTCATCAGCAGGAACTGGCAGGCACAGAGGCATGCAACCGCTTTGGTTGTCTTTTTCTGGAAGCTGATACTAACCTGTCTAGATCAGGATCATATTGGAAAGAAAGAAGGTGGCATGGCTTTACACAAACTTTTTCTGTTCTTTGTAACAAATAGAGAACATAATCTAGGATTTGAGCTCCTCCAGCTCAACTTTCTCAAACTGTATCTACCTTAAAATCTCTTTGGCATTCACTTACAGAATCCTTTACAAATCCCTGGCAATTATTTTTAGAGTTGTCTAACACACTTCAAAAAACAGCCAGAAATGCAAAATCAGGACTGCCATGTGTTACTCTCTTTAAAAAACAGTACTGTAGTTGCCCTGTCTTACTATGTTGCTGCTTGAAGATGGATAGTGGCATCCTTGAGATTTTTGGAAGCACTGATTGTAGAGATATTTAGTCCTTCAAACTGTATTCATTTCAGTTTCTTGAGAATGGAAAACCAGGAAATGATGGGACAGGAAAAACATACTGACAGACAGAAGATGGAATAGCTGAGAAATGTCAGCTTTGTGGTACACTTGCCACAAATGTAATTTGACTTGGGAAGCAAGACCTTGGCTGTAGTGTCTCACCTGACATCAGCCCCCAAAAGCTGCACAGGGAGTGTGACATGCACTATAAATTAATAAGAATTATTCTATTTTGACTATTTCTCCTTAAGGGAGGAAGATTCCCCATATTTAAAACAGTGTGTTGTGCTATCTGTGGACAAATCTTGATAACTATAAACACGGCTTCATAGATAGCCCCAGAAGTGGCTGTAGGCTGATCAAAACTTGGAATTACCTGCTGCAACTCAAGCTTTTACAGCACTATTAAAATTTGCTATGCATTGGGATGGTCCAGATAGGTCTTCACCTTTAAGTGAGTATAGGGTGAGGAATAGCAGTCATGTATCTTTGGCTAGCTTCATAGAATTTTGGTCTTATGAAAGGTGAGGAGTAACTAGAAAATGAAAGTGGCTGTCTAATGCAAAGGAGATACTTGGAAGTGATCCTTATTTTTCATGCTCTCTGGGATGATAACAGAGCTTGGCCATCATTTGCAGCTGTTGTGGGATGTATCACAATGAATAGAGATTAGCCATTATTATTCAGAGTCTGCTTCAGTGTCCTCAGTATCCTATAAAATGTTAAGCTCTACCTAATTGAGCTAGAAGGAGAAACAAACCAATAAATCTATTTTTATTATGATTATGTTACCAGTCTGGGAGTAAATGAATATTAAGTATAATGTCTGTAAAGACTAGCTAATCATCTTCCAATCATAAGAGTAGGCACTAAGAAGTAGACTGGGGGTATAGAATTCCTCTTCAAAAAGATTCTTTGACTTGATGTTATAGCAATTAGAATGGCCATTTATTATTAGTCATTTATGTCAGCCATTGCCATCAGGCCAGAAAATGCTAGGGTATTTAAAGCAATGTTTAGCTGTTTTCTCATATAGAGCAGCAATTGGAAATGCATTATACCAATGCTCTAAAAGCAGTATTGGTTTCCAATATGTTTCCTGGCAGAACTGGAGGTGTCAGTTTTAACCTTTCTTGTCCTAAATGGTTTGAGATCTGAGAAATGCCCTTCACCTTCATGTCCTGGTCCTCCCGTGGAGAGCAGCAGAGATTTAGTGCTGTAGTACCCATGTTGTAAAGCRAAGGGAGGTGCTGGCTGGGAGTCCTCCCTAATAGTTTTAGCCCTTGTTCTCAGACCTGATCTGCTGGAGCTCAGATTCATTACTGTTCAGGGTGCACTGCTTTGCCCTCACTTTCTCCCTCCTAGTTAAGGTAGTTAAAGGGAGAGTGAGCTGCATGGTATGCATTTATGCACAGATTTTTTCTATGCTTGCCTTGTGAATTTTTTTTTGCCAATGTTGGGATAGGCCCTTTTGGCCTATTTTTGGTRTCAGAACTGTAGAGATGCATTTTAAAAAACTGAGTATAAATAACGAACGCTCAAGAAGAGGAGGAAGAAGCAGAATGACAGAAAGAAAAACAGCTGATACTTAGTAGCCTTCTTGTCTTTTTTCTCAGGGTCCTAACTGAATCATCCGGCAGGAGGCCTGGGCTGCGGAGAGGGCTGCCGGGCGCGTACATGGCTGTGCAGCACGGTGCCTGGTGCACAGGCAGTTGAGCTCTCCTTTCCAGCAGCTTCAGTCATGAGCTGGCCTCAGCTGAAACACGGGGCAGACAGGCTCGCTCCCAAAAGCCATGTAGGCAGAAATTTGTGGTGTCGCTGCGAGCAGTCCTTGTCCGCATTATCCCATGTGCTCATGACAGAGAAGGAAGACTCCTATTTTCTCACTGCTGGCTCTGGGTCACCGTCCTGCCCGGCATGCCTCTTCCCACGGAGGGCAAAGAAATGTCCTGGCTGAAYCAGGCAGGAGCAGCCGGCTGTGTAACACCCGGGGCCTTTGCGCAGTAGACAGTGGTCACTGCCTGTCATTTTTATAACCTCCCTTGTTCTTTTTCCACAATAATTTGTTGGGGGTATGATTATGTAAGACACTATTAGTACTTATAAATAGTACCATAAATAAAACAGAAGCTGGGCTACCAGCTTAAAAAATGAGCAGCTCTGAACAGTCATTTTAAATTTCTAGCAGAGAAGGAAGAAGATTTTGAAGAATTTTTGGCATTGGATAMTGGGATCTCTCTTTTCCAAAGACTAATGTGGCATAGTATGGCACAAGCCTTGCTTGGAAATACCACTGAAAAGAGGGCTAAGAAAGAAGTTCTTCCTGTGCAAATGGGTATAGTAGCTGCACACACAAAAACATAGGTGCCTTACAGCTTGCATATTTGAAATACTTTAATTCACCTATTGCACCAAAAAAAGGAGAAAAAAATTCTGAGGCTTTCAATATTGGACTTTCAAGACCAGCATTTTCCAAAGGTGATCTTATTGTGAAATTGTTCGAACAAAGCAAGAGGCCTAATAATATTCTAGATCTAGTTGTATGGAAGAAAGCTGTATTTTTCCCCAACACTGATGGCTGCCAGCTGGCTCCTGTATGTTCATTAATTTATTGCATGAAACACATCATTTTAACAGAGGCTGGTTTAAGACAAATAATTGTGTAAGCAATGTATTGTAGAATATAAGACCAAAACTCAGAATTAAAACAAACTGTAGATGACTTACTTGTAAAGATTGGTTTTATCAGGATTGCACTAATTATCATGTTTTTTTCCCTTCTTTTTCCATATAGCTATTAAATAAATAATATTTGATGGGGAAAACCCCCTAAAACTCACCCTCATGGGCTGTCCAAATTTATGGGCTGATGCTAAGCCTGTACTACTTCTATAAAACATTGAGCAGATATGAAAGTATTATCAGACATAGTAAAAATAAAACAGAGATGAAGTAAAGCAAAATGTTAAGAACTTGAAAAAGTGAGTATATTAAATSGTTTTCGTCTTGCAGTTCAGGCATTAAACCTTATTTTTCGCCAACTGTAAGAATAAAGTGACAAGTTGCAGTTTGAACCCCCCCAAAAATGCTCATTCTTAATATAAATGGATTTTCTGAGAGAGAATGTTTCCTGAGAATGAATGTTAGAAATGATCAGTCATCAAAATGGGGTCATGAAACACAAACCTTCAGAGAAGGGATCAGTAGGCTTCACTCTTATAACAACCTCCCAGGAAACCATGCTGCTCTGAGTATTTATGTCTGAAATGATAACTGTTTGTAGGCTTCAGATCAGTGAGGATGAACTATAGTGCCTTTTCTTTTTTTCAGCCCTATTTGGCTGCTGCTGTGCCTGAACTGTCAAGGCGCAAATGCTCTGACTTTGTCTCGTGGGCTCATTTCTCAGGATTCTGACAATGTCTCTCACATTCCTGGATGTGTCAGCTAGATGATAATGATTGTTACTAAAACTGATATGCTGAAAAATTAAAGGTGGAGATATATGTTAAAATTCCCTTTCCTATTCATCAGAGGTGCCAAGGCCCTGAAAGAAATTTCAAAGTGCGTCTGTAAAGGATATTCTTTTGGCAGGTACAGATAATATTTGGTATAAATAAAGCCCTGTTCACCAAGGTGTTGTTATATGAAAGAGAAAGACCAAGTAAAAAAATTGAACTTACACTGACAGAACCTGACCATTAAACTGTTTTAATCAGTAATCTAATTGCTTTATGGAGAGCAATGGGAATGCATGAAACAGGGTCACTCCATTTCTAGCTCACCACACTATCCAATTATCTTCTTCATTCTTGCATTAGTTTCTAGGTGTTTCTAGTTGTTTACATCACCTACAGTAATAGAGATGATTATGTAACAGCCAGCAAGCAAAAAAACAATGCCTTTAGGATGAAGGGTTTCTTATGAATAGAAACTGCTTTATACATATACATCTATCTACCCTGGCAGTCCAGCACCTTTCCTCAGGAAGAACTCGTAATTGGTTTCATTCAAGAAAGCCTTTGGGATACTTATTAAATGAGTGTTAGTGGRTAGGCTCTGTCAATCCAACAGTTTCCCTAAAGTCTAATTTTCAACCTTTTTCTTTCAAAGGAATTTGATTATTAAAACAAAAACAAAGAGAGAGAGAGAGAAAAAAAAAGGTAGACCAATTACTGCCATTTAAATAAATGGGAAAGATCATCTTCATTAATTGCAGTAGCAGCAAGACCATTCATATTTCCAGTTTAATTCTTTTGGGATCAAAGAGATCGGCCTTATACTTTGTTGGAAACTGCAGATACTCAATGAAACAAAATGGAAACCAATCAGAAGCCCCACTTCATGTATCTGCTTGCATGTCAGATTCCTTTTTCTCTCAGAAAGCTTTTAGGGACTGCAACTTAATATTCTTTTTATCATGTGAAAGATAGGAATTTTGGGGCTGCAAATTATACTCAATTCTCATTCTCATTCCCGCCTGGTTACTGCTGTAACTTCATGCCACCTGCTGTTAAGTACCAGGCATCAGTTCCCCACAAGGTTAAATATTAGAGCCTAATTAATTAGGCCATGTTTCAAGGTCGGAGTGCCAAAGCTCTTGCTTCTCAGTCCATGTGGAGATATCTGAGAATAAGCAGATGGATTTTCACACACTCTGATCACCTACAGCTTCAGCCAACCTGACCTACACTGGGGGATGGTTCTGAAAACAAGGCTACTTTTTCTATGTACAGATTTCAGAACTTCATTGTAGGAGTTCACATTTGTAAATATTGCTCTAAAATTTTGTGTCCTATCCCTCACCACTTGTACATCGTCTATAGTCATATCCCTCCTTTGCTGCTCCAGACTAAAAGTTCATTTCACCTCATCCCTGTTCAGCAGCCTAAGTGCACTGGCATGGCATGGGGCTGACTATAAGTTCTTGCCTAAATATTGCTTTTGGAGGATGGCTCCAAATTTGAGATGTATTTCAAGCTCAAGACTTGGCTTTTCCTACAGTTCAGTAGCTGTTTTCTATGGTATCCAGGCTGGAATGAGGATAAACCTGGCTCTGGGCCAACGGGGGCCTGTATCTGAGCCTCGCTGAAGGCTTCTCTTGTCCAGTACCCACACACATCTTAATCTCCTCCTCATGAGGCAGYTCAGCCCCAGCTCAGCGCTCTTTGGAGAAGAGCCTAAAGATGCCTTGCTGCCTCACCAGCACTGATTCAAGGGAGTGTGAGCATGCTCTACCCCAGCCTACCAGCCAGTGTCCTGAGTTCAGCCCATCTTAAGCAGATCRTGGCTGCTCTGAGCCAAATGGGGCTACTGTCAGCAGTGAGGATGGAAAGGGGTAACAGGGTTTCATGGGGTTATACCCCTCTCAGACCCRCTCTTTGCTTTACAGGGTAACTATGGCTTCTGTGCAGGCTACACAGCTATGCGTACTGGGACCAGAATTTTCTCTTAAAGTAGAAGAGCGCGGTGCTAATAATGCCAAGGTCGCAGGTTCAATCCCCATATGGGCCACTCRTTTGAGGGTTGGATTAGATGATATCCAGAGGTCCCTTCCAACCTTACCRATTCTGATTCCTGCTAAAAAAGGACAAGAACTAGTTGGTCCTGTGGCTATTAGCTAGTGACAGCCTCACAGTGGGGATGCTGAGCCTTTGCTCACTACCATGCTCACTACTTCATCGACTGGAGACTGAAATAGCTTTGGTCTCTATTACATCCAGACACACCAGGACAAACTTAGATAAATCAATTAGTGTTYCAAAACAGATGCAGTACAGTAGGTGCAGTACATCCTTGCATTTAGTCCRTCCAGCTGAAGTCAGTGGAAGCTGGATTGGCTGCTCTCAAATGACCCATCACTTACACACGGGGCATGGGAAGATGAGGGCCATAGGAAGCAGGTGTTCAAAACTTCCAGTTCCCCTTTTCTTACTAGATACAGCAGGCCCATGGAAGTTACCACAGTGCCACTGATTTCAACTGGTCTGTGTTGAATAACCCAATGCTAAGGTATATGGGACTTCAGGATAAACAAGTAATTGCATGTGATCTTTAATTGAAACGTTAATGTAATCGCCTGTGCATTCATTTAAATCAGATTTTATTAAAATTTGCTGTTCTGGAAACATACAAAAAAAATCCAAATAAGATCTTGAATCTTAACTCAGATGGGAAAATTCACAGACCATTCTCTTTAATTAATTTAAACATCATTAATTTAAACTTCTAAGCTCTGCCGAGTAATTTCGGTAACAGCACTTAAAAATAATGCTCCCATGAAAAGCTCTGCTAATTCAGGAAAAGATCAGAATTAATGCTGCTCATTTCACAAGGAAAAAGAAGATTCTCTCTGCTGCAGTGCACACAGGAAGTTCTAGTCTATTGCAAACAAGATCAAAAATGAGATTGTTAATACTAGCAGAAACAAACAAGATTTTTGTATTAAAATATGGGAGCCTGAAGAGGAAAATTAAAAAAAAAAAAAAAAAAAAAAAAAAAAAAGGATGTCTCCCAAAACTGGAAGGTAAAACTATCCCTTGTGATACCAGTAGACAACTAGTTGAGTGACAGCCAATTTCATATTTTGTCATTGCTATGAATGCTTTTATAGTTTTGATTAAGTTGATGCCACAATGACCAAAATTCTCTTCCCCATCATGGTAAGTAGCTGCTGGTTGATTCGGATATTCCCCCACTTTCTGAGAGATCAACTTCCAAGTTACTCTGATTTAATCTTTCCCACTGTAAATGCCTCTGCCTTATATGTGACTCTGGCCTTTTGAGTAGGAAGTTTTGTATTTAACCTGGGAAATTTTGGATTTCATATCAAATACCATAACCTGGCTGTACTTCAATGAACCCTACATAAGTACAGTTTTTGCAAGAGAAGTGCCATGCAACGGGGAGCTTTTTTTTTTTTTTTTTTTTTTCCCCCTTCCTGCAATGACCGATGAGATATTGAAAGCAAAACTTTCAACAAAATTCTGTAGTCTTTTCCCTTTCACTGAGTTCATAATATCCAGCACAATTGCAGTGGAGATATTTTGGATTATTTTATCAAGGGTCTGTTGTTCTTCCTAGAGTATAATTCTATTTTGCTGATGTCTCAGAGAGAACTATTTATGCATGGAGCCAGCCTGTAGGCATGTATGAATGGATGTTCTTGTCTGTCTATGCTATTTATTTGTGAAATTAAATATACAGATTTACATCTGTAGGAATAATCAGATAGACTTGGTAAATGCAACAGCTAGTTGCATAATGTTTCAGTTACAAATACTCAAAATACTAAGTATGTTATAAAAATTTTCCATTGTTAAATTCATATTAAAAAGGTAAATTCATTGTTTCCCTAGTCATTTCGATACAAAACAAAAAAGTCTATAAAAAAAATGCAGCATTGCAACTACCTCTTATCTGCATATTCAGTCAAGCACAAGTAGACTCTTGCCTGCTTGGATGATGCTTATTTTAGTCAATTTTCTTTTGGGTTTTGGTGAAATGCATTTATTAATTGGCTTTATTTTAAGGTTATCACCATCACAACTATGATTAGACCCGTTCACTCATTTCCTACTCATTTCTGTTCATGAGCTCCTGGTATTCATTAGCAGCCTTTAGAGCCTGGACTACATAATGATGTAAGTATYGCAGATCGAAAGGACTTAGGTGGGGTTCAGAAGGGAAGAGCCAAATGGCTAAATTCAGTTCTCTCTCACGTATAAAGATTGTGTATGGGCTACCTGTCTGGCACTTCTTCTAGAACTTACAAATCAAAAGAAATATCAGGCCTCTGCTTGTTTCTGTAAAAATCAGTAACAGTTCATCAATGTGTTGTGTGAGTACTATGTGTGTGTGAGAGAGACACTTTTCTAAATCTATTTGTATTCAGGTGTGTTGAAAATATAGCATTTTGGAAAACAAGTAGGTTTGGGAYGGTATTGTCTTATCATGTTGTAGTATTTCTCTCACTTTTGTCATTTGCTTCTAGAATTGATTTTTGTTTTGCTTTACTTTCTGATGTAGATGCTGCAGGAAAGCAAAATAAACRGGAAGGACTCCAATCTTTCTCCCCTCTTAGGCAAGTGGGATTACATTTGTATTGGTTTGCATTTGAGATGTGTGATTTTCAAATATTTCTTAGAAGAAAGAGAGAAAGAGACGCAGAGAGTCAGAGAAAGAAAGGAAGGAAGGAAGGAAGAAACCCCAAAAGCAAATATCTTTCCAAAGCACTTGCAAACTGGATAGCAGTGGAATATTTCTACGTTAAACTTAGACTCATGCAAGTATCAGAAAGAAAATGTAATATAAGAATATTTCTAAGCATGTTTATATTTAGGTCATGCCAAGAACTTAGGAAATTTTGGCACAAGATTCTCAGTTGACTTAGACTGCTTTTGATCTATTATCCTTTGTCTAAAGAAAAATCAACGAAGACCCTGTAAAGAGGCATAATACATCCTTGCCTGATTGTATTATTAGAGTGTGTGGACTAAGCACTCACAAAATATGTTTTGATACTGTTTTTGAAAGGATTATCTAGAATCTAACCTTGAAACAAATGGAACCTTTCCTAACTTTCCTCTGATTAATTCCAAGGCTGACACTGAAATGCATCTTTAGGCAAAACTCCCCTTAACTTTTCTAGTTATTTTGAGAAAGTATTTAAGAGTTCAAATCCAGATTTTCAAAGACATTAGATACTCAGAGATGCAGATAAGCATCAAATGGCATTTGCCAAATGCTTACACAGGATCTGGGGCTAATTCCTGTTGAAAAGCAATGGGAATTATGCATCAAACAAATCTGAGTTTTAGAAAATCCCATTGGACACTTTCATTCAATATTAGGTGCCAGACTGTCTTCTGAGTTKTTACTGCTGGCCTTCAGACTAGAATTACTTTAAGCTATGGCTCTTAAGCTAAGAGAGAAGAAAGAACAAGTTGTATTTTTATATTAAGAAATAAAAGAAATGAAAAGGAAAGGGAGAAAAAATTAGCTGTGCCAAGCTGTAAATATCTGCCATGTAAGTTCTGTGTGCTCACATTTTGAAATAGTATCTAAGCATATCTTATGAGTTATGAGGCCAGGAGGGTGTAATTTATAACAAACAGAGAATAGATTACCTACCTTTGCAAGACTGTTTATAAGAACACATCTGATCTGTCTTGGCATTTRAAATATATTTATAGCACATGAGCTCCTTTTTCATTACAAGCTGAATACAGCTATGTGAACTATTACATTTTTCTTCTGCTGAAATCTAGAGAAATGAAATTGCTGCCTTGAGCCATGTTTTGAACTACTAACCACTGTCACTTGAAGCAAGCAAAGCTTTAAAACTTACACAGTAAGACCTATCCAGAAGGTACAGTATGCCCCCATACTCCCTCTACCTCAAGTCATCTGCTGATAGAAACAGATTTCTTTTGAGGTTGCTCCATAAAGTCTTTACCTTTCACGTAAGATCACTGCTGAACTCATAGTGTGTCAGCCCATACCTCAGTACAATGGTTGATCTCCCTCAAGTATATACAAGAAATGTTTTTCCTAAAACGTTACTGTGCCATGACACGATATATGAGACAGCCCCAAGCGTATAGATCTGACAGATAAAGCTTGTTGTTTTCCTGTGTAATGAGACAAACAAATCTTAACCTTTCAGATTTTCYAATCAAACAAATAAAATCAACAGATTTCTTCTATTCTGTAACTGTATGTGTGTCAGTGCTGTGCCTTCCCCAGTTCATTTGTTGTGATTTATATTTTCAGAAAGCGTATGGCTGTGCTGCATGAGAAATGTCTCTGTTGAACCGAATTCTCTGACTGCAGTAATGCTAGATGAGCTCAGTGTCTTAACCTGCTGYCGGTTTCTTGTTTTTGAAAAAACACTCTGTGCAATGGCTGCATTATTTATAGTAATTATTTTTTTGTCTCATTCTGCAAGTTTTTCACTGTATGTGGGAATTACCAGAAAATGAATTTTTTCATATAATATGTCAAAATAATATACCGTAGGCAAGTTTCTATTTAAAGGTAGTGCCGTGAGTCAAATTCTGCTTTAGTTCGGTAAGTTTGGATAGTGTCAAGAACTTCAGAAAGAATAGGAAGATTTTGCACAACTTCAGCAAGACTCTTGTAAGCACCAGCATTAAAATAGCAAAATATAACTGAAAATCCAAGGTGCCTGGATGCTCACTGTTTTTATTTGCAGATATTTCTGGTGATGGTGAAGGCAATGGAAGGACATCCAAAGAGGAGGTGAGAAAAGAAGAATGCAAGTACTAAAAGATCAAAGGCAGCGTGAGCTCCTTCGGTCAAGAATTTAGCAAAGCTGTGGTCTGGGAAAATATATTATCAGCAGCAGTAGGGTTAACACTAAATGTTGGCAGCCAGTGACTAGAAGATAGTACTTTTATGGTAGACCAATAAAAAAAACTTGAGCTCATCTGTCACCAGATCATCAGTGAAAATGGGTCAGCACCAGTTTTTCTCATACCAGGGGAGCATCACAGCCTGAAAGCTGAAGCATTCTCTAAAGTAAGTAAACTGAGATTAAGGCCTTCACGATTTGGGTCATCAGATGCAATATGTTAGGAGCAAAAGTATCCCAAGCACGCAGTATGTGTTACATATGAATTTTCCTGTGGACTAGAAGTAAGAGATACAAAAGAGCTAACAGATCAGCCAATCTGCTTCCCTCTGATCTCAGGACTGCTGTTCACCTGCCCTTTCCAGTGTTTGGTACCGAGTACTCAGCCTTGTTTGAAACATATTGCCTATCTTTTCCCTTGTAGGACTCTGTTCCTAGGCTCCCTGTCCTCCAGAAAAGTAGATCTTTTATGCATGCTGAACTAAGGCAGTCTGGGAGAACGCCATTTTGTTTCTCAAATTGGCAAGAAATACTTTAAAATTCAAAGTAAAAAAAAGGAAAATCCACTCATAAAATCCAGTTTGAAGGCAGGATTTCTTTTAAAGAATAGCTCAGCTTAAAGTTCAATAATGCAAAGTTATATCTGCTGCCTGTTCCAGATACTGGAGCTGGAAGCTCTTTCCCCATATACCTTTGAATTTTCAAAGGTGATAGGAACAAAATGACCTAGTTTATACATTCAGTTTTAGCATCCTCGTGTTACTGAAAATTAAGAAACTACAGCTTTGCAAGCAGGAGGTTGGAGGCACAGCACACTATCASGTAAACTATGCCATTAGTCAAACAAGAGCGAGATTTCTGGTTTGGCCAATGAGATCTTACATTGACCTTCATGGTTGTCCCCTGGCAGGCCATGCGGGTGTACAGATGGGCTTCCCTGAACAGGAGGAAGAGGAAAAGGAGTGAACATGTAGCCCTTGGGAGGAGAGAGGGAGACTAGAAATGCTGAAAGGGAGGAAGAAAGAAACAGGAGGTCTATAACCCTTGTTACGGAGCAGAGAGACTGCTTCTGACGCAGAGGGGAAGAGGAGGAATACATGAAGACCTAGCATAAGGAAGATATGCTTTTGCAGCAAGCCCTCAAAATGCAGATAGGGAAGCGTGGCACTTGGGCTTGCATGAATGGGAGAGTCTCTGATGGCTACAGAGGGAGCAAGGTCCTCTCAGATCTGCTTTGCAAAGAAGTTTGCTTGTTTCCCAGCAGTTCAATCCTGGTTTTGCTCAGTTCACTCTGCATAATCCTGCATAGTCATCAATGGGCACATTAAGACAAGGAACCACAAGTTACGTACAAAAGCACTCTCAGCTCAGAAACACAGCAGTGCAAGCTTGGTGATCTTGCTGTTTTCCGTACAGCTAACGTCACAGACTCCCAGCGCATGTGAGTTATTTACCCGTAACTAGCTGACCAGACCCAGGCAGGGTGCTTTCYGAGCAACATGAAGACACAAATCTCTCCTTGAAGAACATACAGCCTAAAATAAGAAAGATCTTGTTTGAACAACACTAAGGGAGACCAACCRCAAGCAAAGGATTCAAGGCAATAAGCAATGAACACTGTATTAAAATACTTTTTCTACTGTTGTGACGACACAGCAGATTCCCATTCTCCCTTTGCCTTCATCATCATTTAGTTCAGCTATCCCCACTTCCCATGTGCTGGAAATCCTAACTATAGTTTTCCAAAAAGGTCAGACATTTTTTTTCTTCTCATTCAGCTAAATACAAAAATCCTGCAGTAATAACATGTCTTTTCCAGGAAAGCTCGTGTATACTATCAGCTAGATAAGAATTTCAGGGCTCTTATACAGGGCAGTAATTTTAACTGTTTATGAGGTAATTTACCTTCCTAATGGTCAGAAAAAACTTCTTATTTGATTGTATCTTTTTTTCAGGAATTAACTTCTCCTCTCAACCATCAGAAGTGCCTACATAGTTGTGGCATCAGCAGGTACCATCACACGTTGGTCAGTGAGTGAACTGCYCAGCCATGCCTAATGTGTCAGGCAGTGCCCAGCGTACTCGGAGAGTTGCCTCAGCTGAAAAAGCTAATGGGTCTCACTGTATGAAACATAACTATTTTCTCAGAAGTGATGGAAAAGCATACTGCAAAATATCTCAGTAAACAGACTGACCTATTCTCCTGGGCAAGATGCTGAGAAAGTGGGTTGAACACTGTGGCTTGTCAGATACATTAATAGAGGAGCTGTACTCTCAGTGCTGATCTTAAGAAGAATACGCAGAGCAGATGTCACTTTTATAGCCACTAATTGAACATGACTATGGCTGGTAGCTCTTTCCTACCTCATCTGCCTACCCTCAAACACTGTCCTGTTTGTTTATTGAAAGTATTCRTGTTTTCCCAAAGATTCATCAGCAACTGCATATCTCTGCCAACAGGGCCTTTTATGTAGAGTTATTACTCTGTATTTGCCTTTAATGCTTTCCCAGTCCAGCCAATGTGAATCATCATGTTCATGCAATATTTTCGCCAGCAGACGATGGAGTGCAAATCATGCCCAACTTCGCATTTGGTTATGCAGCCCCCCAGGGCCATCAAAGCAACAACAGGGAAGTCAACATTCAAATCGACACAGAATTTTTGACCTTACATAACTTCAAAAGCAGCAAACAGCCCTGGATAAACTATTGAACATGTCATGTTCACAAGCAGATGGACAGAGGGAAGGAGACAGGAAAATGCTGCAGTGAGGCATGTTGGGAAAACATCGCTTCAGGAGGTGAAGCAAACCATGAAACAAAGACCTTCTGCACATTGCAAGACTGGAATCACAGATTATGACCTCCACATACTCTTACATGTCAACTCTATACCCAAGATTGTACGTGAAGACACCACTCAGCTCAGCTCTCAGAGTCATCAGGACTGCCGAAGACAGTCATAACAGAAGCTGGGCTCAAATTTAGCAYTCAAGTCTCTGCCTGTCTCTGGAAGCAAAAATTAAAATTTGCTTCTAACCACTTTTTTCGAGCCTGCTGGGAACTAGCTGAAAATCCTTCCCATGAGGATTTCATATTGTGAGTAGCACCAGAAATGCCACATTTCAGCAAGATGGCTGCCWTCAGCAGAAGGTCTGTAGTGCCAACTGCAATTAAAACCATGAAAAATAGCATGCAGTGTCTCACRGTTTATGAATAGCAATGAGTACCTTATTGCTTACAGACCTTTGAGCTGAGCACAAACCTCAGGTAATTTTTCATTATCCTGCAGTCCTCTACACCTTCAAATCAATCACAATTCTGCCACRGACTCTAAAGAGACAGGATAAGATATCACAATAAATGTGAAACCCCCTCTGCTCTGAATAGACAACAAGGAAAGCAGAGCACCTGCTGTAGCAGTATCACTAGCATAAAGCAATGCAACCTATTTCAATCCAGCTAAAATGCACCCACTGTCACATGGCTTATAACAGAGCATTCTTAACGGTGCATTTAGAAGAAATTAATTCTGGAAAGTAAGATGGATTCAACAAAGCTGTTTTTCTGTTTAAAAAAAAAGTCTATGCTTCCTCTAGTCTTACCTGCTGAGAAAAGAAAAGAAAAGAAAAGAAAAGAAAAGAAAAGAAAAGAAAAGAAAAGAAAAGAAAAGAAAAGAAAAGAAAAGAAAAGAAAAGAAAAGAAG